>NC_069707.1:32325227-32628257 GCF_023699985.2 Odocoileus virginianus | reverse complement strand
GACTCAATGGACATGGGTTTGAGTAAACTCCAGGAGTTGGTGATGGAGAGGGAGGCCTGGCGTGCTGCAGTCCATGGGGTTGCAAAGAGTCGGACACGACTGAGTGACTGAACTGAACTGAACATATATACCTCTTTCTACCAAGTTCTAAGATTCAAAATTACAGCCAAAAATTCTCAATGAACATTTTGAGGTGTTGTGCTAATTACAAGGAAGGATGGGAACAATATGAATACCTAGTATACTTAACATCTTATCTTTGCTTTAACTTCTCTTTAGAAAAGGATATTAGTATTTGCAAGAGAGAAGCATAAAAATATTTTTTCAAGCTTTTACTTTGAGAAGATTGTGAAAAGTTCACATCCATGGTTATAATTTGTTTCTCTTGGATCTAAACATACACCCACCCATTGGCTTCAGAAAAGTGCTTGGCCAGAAACGCTAGGACAGTGATACTTCCTGGAAATTTCAATTGGAAAGAAAAAGTATCCTATCCATGAAGGGATCACCAGTAGCAAATAATGCAAATGTTCTTTTGTGTTAATACCAATTGGTAAAAACCTATTCTTACACAAAAGATACATTCATTCATTCAATAAATACTTCCCGTACAACTATTAAGAAGGTAATTTACAAAAAGATTCTCATTTACTTGATACATGGTATGATTTTATTAATTATTAAGCAAAACAATTAAAAAATGCTTTATTTATCCAGTTTTCAAAGGCAATTCCCAGTCCCCCAATTCCTCTTTGCTATTGACTGGCTGTCTCTCCATGTAAACAATAGATTCCCAGGGGCAAAGACTGCAGTCTTACATCTATATCCCGCACAACCCAATGTAACACCTATCATACAGTAAAGGAAGCCAGAGGAATGTTTGATGAATGAATGGACTGATAGGTCATACTCAATTAGTAGTACAAACAAAAATCCCAGTTAAAAAAAAAAAAAAATGAATTCAGTACAGTTGTCACTCCTGACCCTTTCCTCACTCTTCATCCAAGCTCATAATGTTGTTCTTTTCTCTACAGGTACTTCTACTGCTGAAACGACAGTTTTTGAATTCTTGGCATCAGTCTTCCTCACTGTGAAGTTATCTGCAGTTCTGTCTTCATTCTCATCTTTAAATGCCCAGCCTGGCTCACAGTAAGACTGGGCACAAATCTGTCTCATAATAAAGAGCAACAAATACCAAAGACACCTACTTAAATCAGTACTGCCAAGCTTCAGGTTATTACTCTGTTGTAAAAACAAAGTACTTAACTGGTAACAGTGAGATTTACTATTAAAATTAGGTTAAGTAAATATTTGATCCTAGTCACCGGTACAATAAATACCACCCAAAAACCTCAGCACCAGATTTTATTGCAAAGAAATACAAAAGTGTTACTGGAGTTGGAAATTTCACCTAGAAGCCATAAATAAAAGAAATACAAAAGGAGGCTTCCTTGGGTAGATGCCTTTAACTGAGGGTAAAATTCACTGGCACAGATACCCAGGGAAATCCGGTAATTCCCCATAAAACCTGGCATGCACTATTTCTGCAATACAGATATTTGCAATTATGCCTCTTCCTTCAAAGAAATAATAGCAGTGAAAATTTCTGAAAGGCTTCCAGTGGCTCTGCAGGGACTACGGACACCAGACTGCTCCGTATAATCTCCCGGGTTCCATACCGACTGACTCCAGGCCAGATATGAGGCTCGTCTTCTGCTTCTCACGCTCTCTCACACACCCGGAGCTGCAGCCACACCAGCCTCCTCAACAAGAAACGCTTCCGTGTCCTCATTAATGCTGACTCTCCTCTGTCTAGACTGTCCACTTCCCCTGTCTACACTTGAGGGGAAAAAAAAAAAACTAACCCCAGCTTCCAGGTAGAGGGCTAAAAACAAGCAGTTTGTGACCAAACCTAACAATAGCTCTGTTACCGACTTTTAGAAAACAGAATAAAACATAGGGGCGGGGGAGGCAATCAAGTTATTTGTGAGTTTACGGTACATACACACTCTCACAAATCACAAGGCTCTCAAAGGGAAGTCTGGTAAACCAACCTAGCAGGGAGTGTCTACCACTCCAGTAGGACCCACTGGCAAAGGAAGCAGGATGCGGAGAATGGCGAAGTCAGACTTAAACGGAGAGTAACACAGCCCCTTCTCGGAGACGGCCCTGAGATACACACAGTGAGTGAAGGCGATCGTCCGAATGGACAGAACCAGGGGCAGTGAGATCTGATCAGGAATTACACTTCAAGGACAAGCTATCCCCGGAGCAACCACGGCTCCTAGTCTACCTAATCACACACCCCACGAACCACACAGCTTGGTGATCCAAGAGGGGAATTTACGGCTACACGACAGGACAGGGCAGGGCAGAGCAATGTCCAGGGGGAAATCTCAACAACGCGGCTGATCGCTGACATCTGATCTGGATGGAACTGAAGCCAGAGGGAGGGACACCACCGGGACAGCGTGTTCCATGAGACAATACTCTGCCTCTGGATGCAGCAGGCCAACAGAACTTTATATGGTCTGTCCTTAGAAGGGGGAGGGATTGTACCTGCAGTTGACCTGTGTAAGCTGAACTAAAAGGATATACACACAATTATGCATCTACTTCAATGTATGGAACTGTGTGTATACATATGTGTGTGTGTGTGTGTGTGTGTGTGTGTATACATATATCAGACAAATGGTGGAATGTAGCACTCCTAATAATCTACTTAGCAGCCACATCTAACTTTCCCCTCTGTCACCATCCCCCTGATATTTTCCTCCCACCAAAGAATTTTCCTGGATCTATTCAAGCCATTTGGGTTCAGCCATAATTCGAGTGTCTCATATCTTCCTCAATCCCTTTTTTATCTCCTCCCATTATCACCTATAATTCCATGTTAACCATACCAGAACATCTAACTCAATGAATGCTGAATGAAACAACGGAACAGCACAGATATAACAAGATATACAAACTTGTTCCTGCTGGCTTATCATCTATATATTGCAAGTAAATACTCTTCCCACTGGACCCTAGAGTAATAAGAGCCAGGCTTATGGTGCTTTTCTATTCTGGAAGAAGACTGGTCGAAGCATCCACCAATCCCCTGGGGAGGATCTCCTCTCACCTCAACCTTTAATGTTGCTGATGTTGTTTCGTCGCTCAGTCGTGTCCAATTCCTTGCGACCCCATGAACTGCAGCCCACCATGCCCCTCTGTCCACGGGATTCTCCAGGCAAGAATACTGGCATGGGTTACCATGTCCTCCTCCAAGGCATCTTCCCGACTCAGGGATCGAATTGGAGTTTTCTGTGTCTCCTGCACCGTCAGGCAGATTCTTTACCACTGAGCCACCTGGGAAGTTTATTTCTGCCATGGAGTTTAGTGTAACAGGATCTGTCCCATACCAACTGCGTACTTATCTCTAAAAGAAACAGATGGGATGGCATGACACAGGGCTTGGTATCCCTGTCTAAAACCAGCCCAGCTGATGGCTAGACATATACAAACACTGTAATCCTGGGGTACCTCTGCCCCAGATGACAGGAGTCAGGCCACCACAGAATCAGCTCTTGTTGGAAATCAATGAGCCAGCTGTCCAAGACGAGCCAGGGCTTATGTGATAGGATCTTTACTTGTTTCAAAGGCTTCTTAACAGTTCTAATATAGACCTATTATGCTTTTATGATCCTGGAAAACATCCAAAATGATTAGCCTATCCTTTTCTGACTCATGTATCTTTAGGCAATAAATGTATACACTTTCTACTAATTGAGAACTTTCAAGTGAGTCCATCTAATGAATGAATGCCCTATGGAGTAACATTTCCAAAATTAAGCACTACTATCTTAAGAATTTACAGATACAGAAAATAAACTCAAGGTCACCAAAAGGAAAGGGAAAGAGGAATAAATTGGTAGTGTGGGACCAACAGATGCACACTACCATATATCAAAGAGAAAAACAAGGCTTTACTATACAGTGCAGAGAATTATATTCAGTATCCTGTAATGAACTCTAATTGAAAAATAATGTAGATATATATAATCGAATTACTTTGCTATACACTTGAAACTAACAATGTGCTACTGATGTGCTCAGTCATGGCCGGCTCTTTGTGACCCCATGGACTGTAGCCCACCAGGCTCTTCCGTCCATGGAATTTGCCATGTCCTTCTCCAGAAACTAACAACATTGTAAATCAACTATACTTCAGTTTACAGAAGAAGAATTTAGATATACATTTGCCAAGGGCAAACAAGCACGTTTAAAAGGATAGTGCTATTGCTCTACCTCATATGTAAATTAACAGATAAAACCCTGGAAATGGTCAGCTCTAATGGTAACAATTGCTGTTTCTGAATGTGCACAATGGGAAATTTTGCTTTATTTGTATTTTTCTATATTAAAAAGCTTTTCCCACTAAATATATAATAATTAAGAAATGTTTTAATAAACTAAAATCCACTAAAACAAAAAGATGTGAGTTTTCCCCCTTCATTTCTGTACCCCCACTTTAGCCGTTTTAAAAGCAGTACAACAAGATGGCCAAGTCCCAGCAGAGTCATGAGAACCCGGCTGTGTGCCACGGGGCACAGATCTACCTGAGACACAGAGATACATTCATGCCATTCCCCTTCGAGCTTGGCACTATCCACAAGAAATCGCTGGACTCCAAGAAGCACATGCTTGCAGACACTGCCACATCAGAGGCCTTTTTTAAAAGTTCGATTTTAACTGGATTTAAAAGAATGAAAGGAATTTCCTGGATTTTATCAGGGCAATTTCCCAAAAGATTTTTGCCCCCACTTCTTAGTACAAGGATTAAAGCCACTTAGCAAATTAGAGGGGATACTTGCCACTTAAAATGCTATTAAGAACATATAAATTAAGAGATCTTTAAAAAGCAGTACCTGTTCGAAGAAGCTGTTTTAACAGTTTTCTATGAAGTTAGTCAAAAAGCATCAAATCTCTGAATAAAGGACGATCTACTTTTGGACCACACAACGCTATGGAGAGATGGGGACCACATATCTACAGTCAAGAAAGAGCCTTATGTTTTATCATCACGTGACAAGTTATCACTGTCAAGTTTTCACTACAACTTCATTAAAATACCAAGCCATACACACACACAATATAACACAGCAGAAGGAGGACAGAGACATATTTTTCGGAACTGCAAAATGGCATCTGCAGAACGTCTCAAAGGAATGACAAAGGCACTTCTTTAGCCCAAACAAAGAGAACAATGTTTCCACCAGGACACTACAGGACTATTGCATTTCAGGGGGGAAAGGCAGCAAAAATTAACACAAAACAGAGCTCAAAGTGTAGAATGACAGTCTGTGGGGAAGAATTAAAAGAAACTATTGAGAACACAAGTTTCACGTGTTACAGTACACAAAATTAAAAGAGGGCTTGAGGTTTTAAAAGTTGGGTGATTTCATTAAATTTGAAAAGAAAATTACCTTTAAAATTCAAAATGTGAAATTACTTATCGGCTGAATCAATTAACTGTTTTAGATTCACAAATACCATGCATCTATGTTGTTTAGAAGATGGCTTACAAACAATCCATGCCAGCACGTGGATCGTTTCACTTCATTTCCCATGAGCACTCTATTAGAAATGTACTAGCAATGCCTGCATTTTATAGATAAGGAAACAGACTTGCAGATACAAAGTGATTCAGCAACAGGCAGATCTGAGTTTCAACTCTAACTCTTTCACTCAGTAGCTACAAGACTTTGACTTTCTTTCCAAGATACTTTGACTTGCAAGCTATCAACACCAAACAATGTTCACAAGGATTACAGACAAACTATTGTCAAAAACAGCACAAGAAAATTCCTAAAACAGCATACTACAATGGAACTAAAGGCTTATTAAATGGAGGTGGAGGTGAAGTGGTGATATACCCACTCAATCATGTAATGTCTTTAAAACACTTATATGAAAAGGACTTAAGAAATGCCTTCAGTGAAAAAAAAAAGTTGTGAGAGAATGCCAGGAGTCAAGGTTAATTACAAAATACAGTAAATAGCTGAATATATTTAATGGAAAAAGATCACAAGGAAGACAAATTGATAGTTTCTCACTTTTATCTGAAGGGTATATACTTAGTTATCTTCAGTGGAGAGTGCGCTAAAAAAACAATTTGATGACTTTTGTACTGTAGGAAAAAAACAAGAGGTAGACTCTGATTCAAGTCAGTAAAACCAGTAAATAAGTTACCAACAGGTAAAATTTTCTCATAACTAACATTTTCTCGTAAATTTGTTAGCCCTACTGTGACTCTCTATCCACCTCTTCTTCCTACACTCCAGCTCTGATCACATCACTTCACCTATTTGGAAAACCTCAGTAACTGCAGAAAGAAAACCCAAATTCTTCCACCTGAAATGCAGTCTTCTAGGCTCTGGCCACACCCTCCTTTCTAACTTCTCTGCTCAGTAGGATGCATGATGATTTCTGGTCTTGAGGGAGGAAAAAGCCAGGAGTCTCCAGGCTTACTTCTCCAGCTTCTTCTCAGAAGTGAGCAAGCCAAGAAGCATGCCCATCACAACCACCACCATCAGGCAAAATCCAGCCACCAGCTACGCCCTGTCCAAAGACGGCCATCGCTCTCTCCTCGAAGTGCCCACAACACTCCCTTACCCCCTTCCAGAGCTGTGCACTTTCTGTAGTACCAGCCCTAAGAGCACATCTCAGCCACCATACTTAACAAGTCTGTCTTCTCTCTGCATCCCCCAAAGCAGAACACACACTACTTTGCACAAAGTTATGCTTAGTACATTTGAGGAGAAAAAGATGAGATTATAAGAAAATGCTTTTTAAAAAACAGACTGTGCACCTGTTTTTTCAGACAATTCCTGGCACTGTCATCTTATTTTTCTATTATCCAAGATAATCACCTTAATGATTCAATAAAGTAAGCCTAATATTAAATTAAAGGGCCCTCTAATAGAATAAACACTATTTTGGCACATGTATAACAAGAAATGTCATGCCATCTTTTAAGATTCATATAAGGACAATGTGAGGAGTGTGAAACAACTATCTTCACCTGTATGATTGGTTCTCGTGGGTTAAGAATGACCTAAAGGATCATCACCTATAAAAAGGTATTGAATTCTAAGAGAAGCAAGAAGAAAACAGAAATGGCTCTGAAATAAGTCCTACAACAGTATGTTTGGGGATATACAGTCCTCCTGAATCATGAGTCTGGGAGGGGCCTGAAAAAATAATGTAGCCAATTCTTTGCATCACAGACACAAGAGAATCTAAGAAATTCTGAGCTAAGTGAGGGAATTTTTATTTTTTTAAAGAATATTTTAAGAAAAGGCAGAAACCTAACTTCCCGGCCAGGTTGTTTTTCCAAAAACACGTTTTCCTCTTGGTTTTTCTTTTCCCAGTGTACCTCACACTTCAAAACTTCCAGTTCCCCACAGGTGTAAAAACAGTACAAAAATGCAGACTCGTGGCTTTTTTTTTTTTAACCACAGCATTTCTGTAATCTCTCCTTCGTGCACAGCATTCACCAGAGAAAAGTATGGAGGATTTTGCTCCTTTCTCCACTCAGGGTAACACAGAAGATCACAGGAGAAAGCAGGAACAAGGGAAAAGTGCGGGGGAACGGCAGGAACGCAGCAGCTGTGGCTCACAGCCACAGCCACAGACAGGAGATGCACTATTTAATTCTTCTGGAACACTCAAATACAACTGTACAATTACACAGAACTTTCAGGACGTAGCTATGTAAATACAACATAAGCTTATCTTCCAGGAAAGCTGGCCAACCCAAACACCCAAATCTGGACCATGCCGCAACCAGATCTGCGGCTGGTACCTCACTGGCCATCCTCCTCCACTTACTTTAGCTGCATAACAGGGCCCCGTGAGACAGAATTCAGGGCTAATCAGTCCATCCCAGGAGAATGACGCAGAAGCAACTTAAAAACCATGACCCCTCATGTGATCAAAATAAAGCATCTAAAGAAAAACACCAACTCACGTTCACCAGGGCTGGATTCACCGGGTGATCACTGCGCTCCTCGGAGCTCGCACCAGCAGCCCAGCTCTGCGATCACCGCCACCACTGTGCTCGTGGGCACAATCCAAGGACGCCTGGATTAAGATAAACGCCTTAAGGAGCAGTGCTGACACAATTCAGTTCCTAACGCTTATGTCAGGCACAGCCCAGCCCCGGGTCAGGAAATAATGCGACTGATACTAGAACCCAATGGTAAACATAAATATCTTTTTAGGAGGCAGTGTTCCTTTTCCAATCATAAAATTCATTCCTAAATTATTTTCCTCTTTTCACTGACCCGAACAGAAACATACGGAAAAACAATTCCCAATAGCCTGGAGAGTATGCAGAGCCATTATTACTTAAAAATAATGAATAAAAAAAAAGACTTCAAAAGAAATAAGATCACATTCTAGCATCATGAGACTTCTTCAAGGGAAAAGAACACATGTGTGTGCACATAAACATCACACACATGTACCAGGTCCCTAGAATGATGTGGCTGTTGTCCTGCGGTCAACTCTTGGAATCAGTCTCCTTTGGCAGCACATCTGTGTCCTGACAGTTTTCCATGGTGAACAAGCTGAAAGAGGGGGCAGGCTCGACACCTATTCTAAAGCAAGCAACCCCGCAGGAAAAAAGGAGTTGATAAAAAATGAGACTCTTCATACGATACTGAAAAACTTTTTGGAATACATTAAAGCATAGTATTATAAGAAATGCAGAGCACTGCTAGAAAAAAAAAAAGAAGTTTCTTAATTCTGTTTCTTCCTACTTCAGTCACTCAAGCTATTTCTGTCATATTCCTCATCCAACACTTACACTGTCATCTCTAGTGGAGTTTCCCCACCCACGGCAATCATTTGAAAAAGTTTTGGGAAGAAACCAAAAGTAAAAGCATCTTTGCCAAATGACATTCAGATTTTTGTCCCCACCCTAATAGTTGGCTATTTATCCTTATTTCTCGATCTCTTTCCATTCTCACTCTTTCCTTCTGCCTCTACCCACAAATGTATCCCGGCCATTATTCCCTTTCTTCTCCACTTCCTACTCCTGAGACTTCAACACTAAGTTTCTTCACGCCCCTCATCCCACCTTCCATTTCTTCCCTCAAGATACAGAAAGTTCAGAAATGTACAAAATCTTAAGTTCTTCAAGATGCAGAATTTGAAACATGCTGAAGACTTCCTATGGAGGAATTTTTCCAAGAAAAACAAAAACTGAGGATTCTCTGTCACCTATTTTTCAGACAGCCCTGCAGCAGCCCACCCATCAGCTGTTTTATACAGTTTCTTCCAGCCTAAGTTCAAACAGAGGTGAGGGTGAGTCTGAGGCTGTGTGGGCCAGTATTGTATGAATCCATAACAACTGCCTCAAGAAGGACATCTAACTACTTGTTGAACAAAACAATGTGCAAATCATACTAGACTTGCTTTTTCTGCAGAGATGTTCCTGATATCAGCGCAACCAGCAGGACTACCAAACTCACAGAGAGGAGGCCGTGTTCTCGGATTTGCCCTAAATGTGCTCAGAACTTTTTTAACAAGTTATAATAATAATAGAGTGAGCACATAGGTGCTCTGCTAGGACTATGGAGAGGAGGCAAAGAGAAGGGGAGTGAAGTGGAAGGAAGGAAAATGACAAGACAACATCCTGTCCTTGAGAAGCCAAGAGTCTCACGCACACAATCTCATGGAAAGTTCACAAAATGTTACTGTTTCAAGACAACAGTAGAAGAAATGCCTAAGACTATGTGAGTAGTTGCCAAAGGAATTACACAGCCAAAAACTCCTATGGGAATTCAGCAAAATAAGGAAAAGAGAATTCCAGAGTAGAGGAAATTTGGCAAAGGAGATGATAATTAACAGTTTGGCAAGACCACTAAAAAGTTTGAAGAGATTTATTGGTTTTAACATGACAGAAAGAAACACTTCAAATATGCTTGTGCTAAGTGTAAAGCATACATTTTTAAACTTCACTTCTTTCAGGTTCAAATCAAATAACCCTAAAAAAGAAACAATCCAGTCATCTCATAATGGTTTCTAACGTCTCCAAATCACTTGGGGCAAATTAATTTAACTACACAGGTGTGTTTGAGTAGTCTCAAAGTTTCACTTTTTTTCATACTCAAAGTTAGAGTGAGATGGATTAAATTATCTGGGGCAACAATCTCTATAATTTATCCTAGAGATAATTATTCACAAATTTTTGCCAGTAAATAAAATAGGCAGCTTGGGACAGTTAAAAGTATACTGGAATAGATGGAACCAGTTCTAAGTCCAGTTCTGAAAGTAAGGAGAATTTAGAACAAGTCATTTAACTTCAATTTATTAAATTACCTAATCTATGAAATACAGGGAGGATTCATTATCTGTTAAAGTACCTCACAGTTCTAAAATTCTGCATTCTAAAAAAAACTACTTGGCAAGGCAAACCGGACACAAAGTTAAATGAAAATAAACATCAAAACCACAGTAGGAGCCCTACTTGTGAAATGTACATAAATGTGCATTTACTGAAGGGTTCCTCCTATAACCTCAATGTATTCTGTCACCTCCAAATGCATTTTATACAAAATGAAAATATAATATAAAGAAATTATGTCTTAAAGTAGGAATGAGGCTGCCTTCTACTATTTATGTTTCTCTATATTGCAAGCTTTATTCAACAAACACAGAAATTTATCATGAAAAAAAAAAAAAAAAAACAAATCCAATCCCTTGAATCCAAGCTTGACATTTGGAATCAGAGCTCTTCGGCCTCTGTGAAATACACTGGAAATCAGAGTTCTCTTGGAAACACTCCAGGCCAGTCCTGGATCGGGGGGGAGAGTAGAGGGAGGAAGCCCCTCAACCCTGTTTTTACACAGCTACTTTTTTCATCTAGTCTGAACCCCCTTCTCCGGCCCACCCTTCCCCATCAAAATCTCCTGGGAGGGACTGAACGCAAGTAACCTAAAACTGGAATTTCTGGGACTGCGTGATCTTCCAGAAGCACTTTATTTTCATCTCTCTACCTACACACATACACACACACACCCAGAATTGGATTTCATACTTATTCTGCAACAAATCCTCAGAGTAGGACTTAAACATCCTTTAAGAAAAAAAGGCGTGGGCAGGCTATATTGGAAAAAAAAAAAAAATGATCTGGCACCTGCGGTGGTGATGTCATTACCAGCCATGGCTCTGAACTGTCTCTGGAATGCAGCTGTGGCTAGAATCCCTTAGGCCACCCAATGCTATTTAACATAAAAACACATTCTTTCCTGGCAGAAGAAAACCTCACAGTCACACGTGACTGTGCTCTGCTGAGGACTCCTACACGCGCAACTTTACGGCTTAAACCGTTCCCTTCCCGCAGGTCTGAGGACTAATTCTGCACGCCTGTCTACAGGCAGTCCAGAGAGAAGTGACTCATTGGAAAAGACCCTGACGCTGGGAAAGACTGAAGGCAGGAGGAGAAGGGGACGAGAGAGGATGAGATGGCTGGATGGCACCACCGCCTCGAGGGATATGGGTGTGAGCAAGCCCCGAGAGCTGGTGATGGACAGGGAGGCCTGGCGTGCTGTCGTCCATGGGGTCGCAAAGAGTCAGACACGACTGAGGGACTGAACTGAACTGACTCACGACAGGCCAGATTTTGAGTCACTGCCTTGGAAACAGGAAAAAAACATACATACACCCCAACCCCAGATGAAGTGAGGACTTGGTTGGGGAAGGAGTGAGCACAGTGGGGAATGAGATAAGGATGACAAAAGTGAAGCTGGGGGTGGTATCCATGGGGTCACAGAATTGGACATGACTTAGCAACTGAACAACAGACTCTAGTAAATGTCAGTTATTATTTTTTCCCCTCAGAAACAGCCGCTAAAGGCAGTACTGACTCCCCAGGCCTACTTAAGAGGGTCCAATGAATCCATAAAGCTTAGCTGCAAATTTTCAGGAAAACACACGTAAGGAGTTTCCCCTAACACACATTTGCTCCCCAGAAGAATGAGCGGGGGCTGACCCTGTCCATCACCCTTCGTTCACACTAAGACAGCCAGTGAAGAATCCCGACCCTACCCCTTCTCCAGCAGGGACCAGCCTAAAGCTGTGGTACCTGACCAGGGGGTTGACAGGACAACTCTCGGCAACTGGAGATGAAGAGGCACAGAAGCCTGGGCCTCCACCCAAACTGCCCAACTCTCCGCTCCACCGTGCCTTGATCCCTTTTTTAAAACCATGGGATTGTGGCCTGCTTGCCATTACCAACACCGGACCAGCATGGCCCACAGGAATGGAAATGAAACTCTCAGACCAGAACGCTACACGAGGCCTTACAGTTTACGGTCAAGATTTTACTCCTCAGAGCACGGGAAGAGGGACAAGGAACGTCCAGACGTGTCTGTCCGTTCTTACTTACATTCCAAAGACAGAGCCAAGATCACACGGGGATGCTGATGCTCATTTATTTTTTTAAAGTCAACAAGACAGCCGAAAAAGAAAGAAGCCAGAACTTCTAACTCACCATTCCCACGACTGTCCACATAAACTTTTACAAAGCTTCGTCACCCTCACAACCCTCTAAAAATCAATTTTCAGTTTTCTACAACTGACTATATGTTATGTGGTAAACCCATGACTCTGAGTTGCAGAAAGCTCTCTCCCTATGACCCAGAACACATCAGAAGCCCCCTCTCCTCACCACTTAGCTTTTACGGAATCACAGGATCTCGGTTGTGACCCACACTTTGACTTTTTTCCAGTCTATTTCCATCAGTCTGACAGAAAAGCTCCCTAGACCCAGGGTTGAAAGAAAAGCTCAACCAGTGTCTGGACCATACTTCACCACCTCCCAACCACGTACAAAGCCTCTGCTAGAAGAGAGGGAGCTGAACCCCAAACCTAGGATGCATTCCAAATGAAAGTCATTTTCACTGTCAGTACTCCCCCGCTCCTTTCTGTAAGGCACAGAGCAGGGTGTGTGTGTGAGTGAGTGTGAGTGCGTGCATGCAGAGGGGTGTGGGGGGGGTGCGTGCAGAGGGGTGTGTGTGTGTGAGAGTGTGTGTGTGTGCAGAGGGGTGTGTGTGTGTGTGAGTGTGTGCATGCAAGAGTGTGTGTGTGTGCGAGTGTGTGAGTGTGTGCGTGCAGAGGGGGGTGTGTGTGTCTGTGTGTTGAGTGTGTGTGTGTGTGTGTGCATGCAGAGGGGAGGGTGTGTGCGTGCAGAGGCGTGTGTGTGTGTCTGTGAGTGTGTGCGTGCAGGACTGTGTGTGTGTGCGTGTGAGTGTGTGCACGTGCAGAGGGGTGTGTGTGTGTGTTTATGAGTGAGTGTGTGTGTGAGTGTGTGTATTGTTTCCTGCTCTAAGAGCGAACCCCATGATCCTGCCCTCTGTACTCTGTTACCCATTCCCACGGTTCCCAAACACTGTCTTTCCATTTTTTTTTCTGTGACCCACAGTAAAAGAGTAAAACATTTTACATCCCAACCCAGTTCACAAATACACCCCCCGGTTTAATGGACACACAGTTTTCAAGCGGCCACTCTGATCAGGCCTAAAGCCTAAGCGCTGTGTGCTAAATCCAGCGCCAGCCCCATCGCGCCTTCTCCCTGCCAGGGGGCTGCCTCAGCCAGGAAAGGGGGCACCTCTTTCCTCCCACCTCCCTGTCTCTTCCCCTTCCCCAAGGGGAAGCTCTGCAAGTGGTAAAGCTCCACTCTAGTCTGTGAGGTTTGTCCGAGGTGTGATGACTGCTAATGGAAAGCTTTTCCCAAGAGGGGAAGTCTTTCTGAAACTCACATAAAATTCTGTACAGACTAGATAAGGCCCCAGCTCTCCTGCTGTTTATGCCATTTCACTTTCTAAATGCCAGTTGTGGCCTTCTAATATGATTTCTTGAAAAATCCTGCCCTAGACCCATATGTAAGCCTACCATTATCTCATTTTCATTCGTTCCAACCTCTGATTATCTTCTGTCCTTCCTCAGGAACCACAACTCCATCAACTCTGTGACCCTGAGCGGCCTGTGCCCCCAGTCCCTCCCACGGCCCCATCTTCACAGCAGCCTGACTTCCATGGGCCACCAGCAGACCTTGAATTCCCAGCCCCTCTCTCCTCCAGCCTGTCCACGTACTCTCTGGCTCCACCTAAGGTACAGCCTTACTTCAGACTTGCACCCAAGCCACCGACAAAAATAAATAACGGATGGTAACTTTTCTCAATTCAAATTCATGGCCACAAACTTTAACTGGACTCTCAGAGAGCTCCAGAAATCCTAAGACAGTTCCCTAGTCAACCCACACCCCCACTCTCCTAGACACAGATTTCACATTTGTGCATAAAGCCCAAAAAATGACAAACCAAAAATATATGACACTGGATACTGGTTCTTCCTATGATCTCAGCCACAATATAACTATATTTGTCCTCCAACAGGGAAAACCAGATAGCATTCAACACACTCAATGGTGTAAGCAAATAAAAAAAGTTACTAGCCATTCATTAAAACAAACAAACAACAAAAAAACCTGCCTGGTACAAGGCGGACTTAAGTTTAAGGGCATTTAACTGTTAAAGAATAAAAAGTCTTTTTGCTTTCTCTTATAAAAATGTTTGGTAATACTCTCTCCTCAATTCTCTTACCAAAGTAATCCATGTGCAACTCTGCCCTGCCTTTCTAATCACTGTCAGGCACAACAGTTTATTGTCCAAATATAATTTGTTCAACCATGCAAGCAACTGTGCAATCAGGCATGTTCAATTTGCAAGGGACAAGTCCAACGACATGGCCACAGTGATAGGCACTAGTGCCTGGCTAGTGGGCCTTTCACTCAAAGAGACAGCTTTTCTCATCATTATCTCTATTTTGAATCAAAATGTCTAATGCTTTTATGTAATTCAACAGAAAAACAAAACACACGCAATACAGAGTTGCTATTTACTCCAACCCAGGCCATCAATGGTGACACTCAGGCACATAATAAACCCCAGAGTAAAATAAAGCTGTGGCTCTTGAAATTCAAGGGCCAGAAGAGAAAGCAAAGGAAGCAAATCTGCCCAAGGAGACAATAAAAGGTTAAGGCCAGAACTCTATGTGCCCTAAGAGAGCAGCCACAGTGAAATCACTGCCCGGTTTCAGGGGTCATTTCTATGACTTGAAAACTCAGTTCTTCCTGGAGGGGGGCCGGACATGACCTAACGCAGTTGAGAAATCCAGATTGAAATAACATATGCCAGCAAACAGGCAGATTTGAGAACACGCAAAAGATATAAAAGCCCTTCAGAGAAAGAGGGTAATATAGCCTGGAAGAACTTCAGGTAAAAGACATGAACACCACTTATACCAGCAGATATGCAGAAAGGGCCAAGGCCACAGAATAGCCTTCCCACCTCAGCCACCTAGACTGCTAACGTTTAAAAAAGAAAAATACGTGCCCAGCACAAAACCACCAACAAGGTGATGCTAATACAACAATTCCTACTCTTCACTTACTTAGGCTCCTTTTCCGGGACCCTGAGTTTCAAAAGCTCTCCCAACCATTTTCTGTTACTCTGTTTAAAGACTAAGGTGTTCCCTCCTGGCTCTGCCTCCTCCATTCACCCCGTCCATGTGGAGGCAACGGCCACTCTATACCGAGCACTCTGCTAGGACATGTAACCTAGTAAGAGAGCAGGGGAGGAAGCCAATGATTACAATCCACTCCGAGAAATATCTACTTTAAGCCATCTGCAAAACAGTAGATGAGCAGAGAATGACTGTAAAATTAGAACCATCTCTGAAATTGTGGTGCTGGAGAAGACTCTTGAGAGTCCCTTGGACTGCAAGGAGACCAAACCAGTCAATCCTAAAGGAAATCAACCCTGAATAATCATTGTAAGAACTGATGCTGAAGCTCCAATACTTTGGCCACCTGATGCAAAGAGCTGACTCAATGGAAAAGACTCTGATGGTGAGAAATATTGAAGGCAATAGGAGAAGGGGACAGAAGAGGATGAGATGGTTAGAGTGCATCACCGACTCAATGGACATGAATTTGAGTAAACTCAGGGAGATAGTGAAGGACAGGGAAGGCTGGAATGCTACGGTTCATGGGGTCACAAAGAGTCGGACACCATTTAGCAACTGAACTGAAGGATGAAGATGCAAAGAAAGGAGGGACAGCATCCCAAGTATTTGCAAAGACATCAAGAGACTGGTAGAGGTTGCTCCTTTCAACTTGTTACATTTAACCAAAATCACAAAGGTTAGGCCCAAGAAGTCACAAGGCAATAAAATACAAAAGTCAATTTCCCTACTTATATGGTAGGCTAAGTGATAGTTATTGGGCCTAGAGATTGCTTTTTCAGCCTATCTGAAAATTTCATTCACCCCTTGTATTTGTTCTCTGTTTAAAAAAACTAATCAACAGTTGCCTCTGTAATTATGTGTGGACCTGTGAAGATCACTCACAGATTCATCACCTGAACATGTTGGCAAGAGGTGAGCTAGGACCTTCATCCAAGCCCAAACTTCGGTGCATATTCCCTTCATTCTTTTCCTTTTCTCCCACCTCAAGTCATTTCATGTGCCATGCTTAACAGTCAACTAATTGTGACTAAGATAATGGCAGATAATAATTGAATGTGTGATCTCATCTAGGTCAGGAGAGGGGATGAAGGTAGAAAACAGTTAAAAGAATCCAGTGTAGGGTCACCTTGTGTCATCTGCCTTAGGGCTGGGTGAGCAGACTAAGAGCCTCTTCCTTGACCTCTAGAATGGAGAATAAAAACTTGCCTAGTTACCAGAGTTGTTTTGTTATTTTAAAAAAACAAAATCTTACAAAGAAACGGTTTCCAATTAATAAGATTCGGTTTGGTCTATGCCCTGTGTTAGCTGGGGTTACCTGTAAACATTAAAGAATCTGCCTACAATGCAGGAGACCCAGGTCTGGTCCCTGGGTCAGGAAGATCCCCTGGAGAAGGGAATGGGGGAATGGCAACCCACTCCAGTATTCCTGCCTGAAGAATTCCATGGACAGAGGAGCCTGATGGGCCACAGTCCATGGGGTTGCAAAGAGTTGGACACAATTGAGTGATGAACACTTTCACTTTTTCTTTCTGTGTTAGCTAGGTCAGGGTTTTCCAACCTTTGTACTCCCGACATCATGGCCACATAATTCTTTGTCATCCCAGAAGCTGTCCTGTGCATTACAGGATTTTTAGCAGCATTCCCGACCTCTACACAGAAATACTAGTAGCAGGTCCTTAAGTCATGGCAACCAAGAAACCAAACCTCCAGACATCGCTAAATGTTTCCTAGGAGACAAAACTCACCCATCCACCCCCATCTCACTAAAGAATCACCAGATTGTCAGCACCAGCCTATTTACTAAATACAGAAGACACTAATGTTGATGAACAGGGCAAAATCTTAAGAAAAGGGTCATGCCTCAATTAACTATTGTCTGTAGTTTAATGAAAAGCTAACAGATATCCCCAACAGAAGGGGAACGCCAAACTTAAGGTCAAAAAAAGTAAAGCCTGGAACATTTAAGCAATAATAAGTATACAGATGCTCAGGAGTGGTGAAAGCTGGAACCAAAAAAGCGCTTAGTGAAAACACTGAAACTAAATCAAACCAAGTCTGTATTTATCCAAAACGTGTTAGCTGCTCAGTCATATCCGACTCTTCGCGACCCAATGGACTGTAGCCTCCCAGGCGCCTCTGTCCATGGAATTCTTCAGGCAAGAATACTGGAGTGGGTAGCCCATTCCCTTCTCGAGGGATCGAATCCAGGTCTCCTGCCTTGCAGGCAGATTCTTTACTGTCTGAACCACCAGGAAAGCCCGTTAATCTTTATACAGCCCAATCAAAAAAAAAAAATTTTAATTCTACAAATTAAGATCTGAAATAGTAACTATTTTGACATCATGAAGAAAGCACAAACAAGACTCCAAATCCTGGCCCATTCCAACCATTTTCTAGCTCCCTGACACTCACCCTAAGCTTTTTCCCTCTTCTAGAGAAGTAGACAACATAGCCAATCTAAGAACTCAGCATGGCACCTGTCACATTGTCAGTACCATTAAGTGACAACTACCAATAGTTTCACACGGATATTTTATAAACATACATCAAATACAAAATGGAACATGACACTCAAGTTAACGAAGAAAACACACTTCTAATATGTTAACTAAAAAAAGAAAAAAAATCCATTACTATAGAAACACACTCCATAGATGCCAAGATTTACCTGCACTTTTTAAGGTGGAAGACAAATAAATGGGTAACCCTCTCCAGATCCATGGTTACAATAAAAGCAAAATATAAATGCTGCCCTTTTTTAAGTACCAAATTATGCACTGCTTGGGCTACCTCCAAATATATTTCCCCAGGTTTTTACACAAACCAGCCAAAACACCATTTTAAGCATTTGAGTTTGAGAACTCACTGTATAAAATTTCTATAAAGCCAAACAATGAAGCAGGAAAGAAGAGCATTTTCTCACACATACCCAGAGCCAGCTTGCAGTTGCTGTTTTTGCCTCACAGAAGTTGTTTTCTAGCCACAAGCTACTACAAATTGTTCAGACCTTTTGGCAGCAACACAGGAAACTGCCCTTTTCACCCGTTCTCCCACAAAAATGTAGTCAATTTCTAGGCAGGCCCATCTCTCAAGGCTACTTGCTTTATTGAGCCAAATGCACACCATTTTTCATTTAGCAATATGAAAGGGCCCCAAATATTTTGCATTTTTGTGAAGAAAGCTGAAAGCAAGTCACCAGAAGACCTGTGGGCAAAGCTCTCTATTAAGTCAGCTCATAAACTGTGCTAACACCGCGCTTTACACCAGCATTTGAAATTTATAGGGCATTTGGCATTACAGCTGTTTCTGTTTTATCCAAATCATCCAGGACGCAACAGGCAACATGTGAAGCCATTTCCTGATGCTTAATTGTCCTTGGCTTCCCACTATTCTCAACTTGTCGTGTTCGAAATAAGTATTTAAAGTAGGCACTTTTGATTAAAAAAAAAAAATCTCCTATCTTCTCTTGACTCTAGGCTTTTTCCAGTCTTTTTTTTTTTTTTTTTTTGTATACCATTGTTTATAGAAACTTTATTTATGACAGCTCAAAGATGGAAAGAATCCAACTGACCAATCAACTGATGAATGGTCCACAGTCTTAAGGATCACATACAGGTACTTGGGCAAGCTACAAAGATGAAATTGAATATTTAGATTTATATTCAGGTATGCAAAATCAACCTATATTTTTCACTTTCAATTATTTAAGCAGAGGTGAGGACAGGAGGCAGTGAATTACTCAACAGCTGTAACATGTTTAACTTCTAAAAATAAAGGCAAAATTGCCCTTTGAATGCAAAATTAAAGAACCTTTGAAAACTAGGAATTCCTTTGTATCCCATTTGGCTTAAAATTTCACAGACAGATCATTTATAAATAAACAAACAAACCCAAATGGCAAAAAGGCAAACTGCAGTTACTCACAGAATAAAGCTGGACACTACTCTGCCCTGGAGAGTCAAGTTCCAAAATGCAGTCTGGTGAACCAAGCTCATAATTCACAAACTGAAAATCAGTCCAGTATTTTCCAGGGAGCACGTCTGTCTCCCCAAACTGACATGCAACCTCAAACAAGTCCCAATCATGACTCAAAGGTAACTTCTCCAAAATGGTACAATGTCAGAAACCACAAACCACACAGACAAAAAAGATAAGCCAAGGAAACTCAATTCAATTACATACACTCATTACTTTGATTTAACAACAGATAACTTTATTTTTCAGAGTCCAATACTGACACTAATTTAAAATATTTCAAGTTCAGAACCCCTTTCCAAAAGCACCTGAATTTTTCCAGCAAATAAATCCTATATACTGAGAAGAAAATTAGATGGCAAACCAGGGAATCAAAATTGAAAATTCAAAGGCAAAATCTTCCGTGTCGAGTTGGTAAAGGGACCTGGCTTGCCTGAAACTAGTAAGCACAGAAGGCATGCTCTGTTACTGTAATCTTTCCAATTTAAATAGATAAATTGCACATTTCAAACAAGCGCTAACTGCAAGCATGCTTTCATTCGATGCTTGCCTTAAACTTAACCAGTAATAAACCGTCTTTCATCTCCTTCAACAGAATATCAAAAAGATTTCACATTACTGTTTATCAGCTTAACAACATCTTCAAAGTAAATATAACTTAATATTTCTGAGAAAGTGTCTATAGAAGGAACAGGAAGATATGGCCTCCTTGTTAAAGACTTCTTTACTCCAGTTTGGGGGTGAGGGGGTATCCTGAGATAGTCAGCATCAACGTGAAATAGCCCTATTAAGACAATCACCAAAGAAAGAAGTGTTCCTTAAGTTAACTGTCCACATCTTCACATGACTTACTTTCAAATAAGTAAATAACAACAGAAGAACAGCTGCCCAAGGTTATCCGGAGGTCTGGCATGAGAAGTCAGAGCACTCAAGTTCACTGTTCAAACATGGGTTTTCTGGCCCACTAGACAAGTTCAGCCTGGGAAAGTTTACTTCAAATTTGAGCTAAATTGGGTAATTAAAGAACCTCTTTGCTACTGTTACATTTTTACATTTCTCACACCACTAGAAAAACTCATCTTAAGGACTTTTTTAAACAACAAAAGAGATGAAAAGCATAGATTTGGTTCTCATTTCTGTTGGTCTGTATCCTACTTTCACTGTGTTCAATTAGTATTTATTCTGCAATTACGACGTTAAAAAGCACAGCTAACGCTGACATGGACGGATAAAGAATGCACAGCAGGTATAATTCTTAGCAAACAGGTGATGTATGCATGCACACTGGCACACAATAGGCTGAGGGTGTTTTGTTTGTGTGTTTTTGTTTTTTCCAAGTATCTCTATGTGGTTTACTTTCTCTATCACAAGAGTGCTGGAGGCCCTTCATGTGTCTAAATGAAAAACTCCATACACATTTGGCTTCAATAAAGCCAGCAGTCTCTTGAAGATAGGTTCCAGCCATGAATCGTCTACGTTTGTGTTCTGGAAGGGGTGAAAAGGGCAGTTTTCTGTGTTGCTGCCAATGGGCTGAACAATTCCCAGTAGCTTGTTAGAGAACAACTTCTCTAAGGAGAAAACTTTCAAGCTGGCTTGCTATACTTGTGCAAAATAACATGATTTTTCTCCACTTTACTCTTATTTTGTTACAACTTTTCCAGTAAAAACCTTCCCTTGCCTTTTATAGTCATGTTTTTAAGTGATCTTGCTAAAGAAAAGTGTGTTTGAAAATAATACCTCACAGGTTACCTGAAAACCAATTTCAGCACACACCTAACTTCTGAGTATTAAAATTCTTTCTAGTCTTCTCCATCCACAGTTAGTACAGTACTAACTTTGTCCAGGTATTCACTTTTGGAAAGTGCTTCCTGAATTCATCCTACAACCATCTATTAAGCACTTAATAAGGAAAGATACACGGATTTTCCTGGTGGCTCAGCCGGTAAAGAATCCACCTGTAATGTGGAAGACCTGGGTTTGATCCCTGGGTTGGGTTTATCCCCTCGAGAAGGGAATCGCTACCCACTCCAGTATTCTAGCCTGGAGAATTCCATGGACAGAGGAGCCTGGCAGGCTACAATCCACAGGGTTGCAGAGAATCGGACACGACTGAGTGAGTCTCACTTTCTTTTCACGGAAAGACACACAACCCCCACCAGGCTGTTTATGCACCAAAATGAATGAGAACAGCCCTTAAGAAACTAATCCAGTAATGCAGAGAAAGAGAAAGGGCACAATTCTGAGGCTGGGGGCAAGGAAGGACGTGTCAAAGAATTTCTGTAAATTTACCGTAAATTTTCTGCAATTCTTGTGTATATTAAGATTTAAGAACTAAGGTTTAAAGTTTAAGAACTGTATCCACACCAAAAAGCAATAAATCAGCAAGTTATTATTTACTTAAAAAAAGAAAGACTCTACACTAGATCACTCCAATTAGACAGTCATTACAGTTTTATTTAAAATATCACTTGTTATGCTGCATAAATGAAATATACCTAGACATTATATATTGGAAAAACTATAAAACTATGAGAAAAAGAACTAAACTAAAAATCAGAAAGTTAAGAAGAACTAATGCCACTTAATTTGAATAAGAATTAAAATCCTGCCCATTATCTCAGAAAGCAATTACTATAATTAGGTGAAAATACAGATGCAAATATTTTGCCAAGTGCTTTAAAAGCTTAACAACGGATCATATCACAGGTCAAGGAGGAGCTCTGGTCACAATATCCTCAGTAAAGAAGACCCTGTCAGGAATAAAAGAGGCAATGAACCGATAAATTGGTTGGATTTTAAAAATTTATTTAAAAAAAATTTTTTAGGCATCCAGAACCTTTACTGATGAGTAGAAAATATTTGCCAAGGTTTGTATCTTTCAGTAGCCAGGTGGTTGACATTATTTGGCATAGTTTCAATGAGTGTGTGTGTGTGTGTGTGTGTGTGCTCAATGATGTCCAACTCTTTGCGACCCCGTGAACTATATGGAATTTTCCAGGCAAGAATACTGGAGTGGATTACCATTTCCTACCCCAGGGGATCTTCCAACCTAGGGATCAAACTCGCATCTCTTGAGTCTCCTGCACTGGCAGGGTTCTATACCACTAATGCCACCTGGGAAGCCCACAGTTTCCATACTGCTTTCATATGTTATATATTATCATCATAGTCATTTGCATTTTTCGTTCAAGACTACATTTTCAGATTGATCTATGCTCATATATGTAACTTTACACTCACATTTGTAAGTCATAACATCTCAAGGAAAACCACTTCTTTGGCATCTCTGTGCAAAGGTACAAGAATCTCTAGGATACTTGTCTAATGCAATGCTGGCTAGTGTAACACAGTCAGCTTTACCTGATACCGCTAAAATGTTTTCCCAGGATGGTTCTCCCAAATTATATTCTCACCAACGGTGACTGATGATTAACAATTTCTCTACATGTTTGCCAACATTTAATATTTTTAGTCTTACAGTTGTGGTTATGGAAAAGCCTCTGTTTTAACTTGCACTTCCTAACTATTAGTGAGATTCATATGCTTACTGGTCATCTGGTTTCCAGTTCTATGAACTGCCTACAGTTGCCCTCAATTTTTCTATTAGGTTGTCTTCCTTTTTCTTATTGATTTATAGGAACTGTTCACATACGCTAGCTTTTAATCCTTGCAGGATACAAGCTATTTTCAGTAACCCTACCTGAAAGCCCAACTACAGCATCTAGATAGACCATTTTTCTCATATCACTACAAGTATGGGAATAGGCAATTCATGACTGACGTCTAGCTGAGAATGTCATCAACAAACTAGCCTTTTAACCTCCTGCTCTGCCATCCTTAACCAGTACCTTCAGCTTCTTCGCTGCAAGACAGCTGTTAAGCTCCAGACATTATATCCACATTCCAGGCAAAAGGAGGAGAAAAAAAAAAAAAACAAAGGAAAGAGAAAAACTAGACCCCCATATTCAGGGAGCAAAGCTTTCTTAGAAATTTTTAGCTTAAATTTCATTGCTCACAACTGATGACTTTTGAAGGACATCAGAGAAGACAGTCATTTTTAAATGGGCATAAAATTAGTAAAGTTAGAAATAAAGAATAAACAAGCTAGGCAACTAGTAATGTCTTTCACACATCCATTTAAAACATATTTGTAGCCTTATCTTTCTTCAGAACACTTCCCTGGTGGCTCAGATGGTAAGGAATATATACTGGTTTATATGGAGTTTCCAGTTTCTATCAGGTCTAATTATTACTGGTCTAATTATCTATCCTATTATTATTGGCCTAACTATCCTTGCCAGAGGAGTGTGGTAAGGCAAGTCTTCCCAATGTTTTAAGATTATTTTGACTATTCTTGAACACCTGCTCATTTCCACACGAATTTTCCAATCAACTGTTTCATAAAAACCTTGCCTGGATTTTGAGTGGATTTTCACTAAAATTACAGATGTATTCAGGGAAAACTGCTAGGTTTATAATAACAATCATTCCCATCCATGGACAATGAACAACTCTCCATTCACTTGGCAGCCATTCTTTTACATCCTTCCATGTTCTATAATATACCCAATACACATCTTGTTAGATTTGTTCATAGATATTCTGCATTATTAAGAAACAGAAATAAGATCTTTGCATAGCATTTTTAAATTGGCAATCCGTGATTCAACTGAGTTCTGCACAGAATATTATATAAACCATGAAAAATAATGTTGATTCTAATACTTATATTCATTTTTTTCCTTATCATATTCTATTGTTGAATTTCAAGAACCACAGAAATGACTAAAAGTAGTAATTTTTTACTTTGAACTTAAAAGACTGTTATATCATACTGTTAAGTATAAAGCCCAGTATTATTTTGAAACAATAGGGTTTATTCTTGGTTCTTTTTCTATTGTCTTAAATGTAATGCTTAGTTCATTTCAAGGTTTTTTTTCTTTTCCCATTGAATATGACAGTAATTTAAAGCTATTAATTTCTGGTTAGAGCTTTTGTGGTCTCTCTCAAATTTTGCTCTGTAGTGTTTTGCTCGTTACTATGTTCTAAATAGTCTGTAATTCTAGCTTTTATATTCTCCTTGACCCAAGGTGGTGTCCTCTCCCTATCTACTGCTTACACATATTCCAAGATGTTACCAACACTGGAGTTTCATTCACAGTTGAATGAAATGACAGCAAGGAGACCAGTGAATTGAATTTCCATGCTAAATATCTCTAGTATATTTGAGAGATGACAATCAACAATTTAGGCTCACTTTGGAAATCAGTCCTGAATATTCACTGGAAGGACTGATGCTGAAGCTCCAACACTTTGGCCATCTGATACAAAGAACTGACTCATTGGAAAAGACCCTGATGCTGGGAAAGATTGAAGGCAGGAAGAGAAGGAGACGACAGAGCATGAGATGGCTGGATGGCATCATTGACTCGACAGATATGAGATTTGAGCAAGCTCTGGGGGTCGGTGATGGACAGGGAAGCCTGGCGTGCTGCAGTCCATGGGGTTGCAAAGAGTCGGACACGACTGAGCGACTGAACTGAATATATGGCATCAACTAGCCCGTCACTGATGATTATAATCAAAATTGCTCAGATCACGGACAGGATTTCCACAAGCCCCTTGCAATCCAGTTCTCACTGTGCTGCTCACACTCTTGAAACCATTTTTGAGCTTGCCCCAACCCCTGCCTTTCTCTCCCACCACATGTGGCTTAGTGATGTTTGCCTGGAAAACTACGCTTGCATCAGTGACGCTCAGCTGGAAGAACACCACTTCAGCAAGCATCCTCTCAAGGCTGGAGGTTCAAACTATCTGTTAGAAGGGAAGGCAAGCAAGAATAAATGACAAACACTAAAAATCCTACAAAGACTCAAAGAACCACATTCAATACCCTTCTAAGCAAAACCCTGTTGAAAACCACCAAACTGATACAAAACAAACAAATCAGGAAAGTACGGATGACATGCACTCAAATACAGAGCAACTTTTTTTTCTAAAAGAAAACCAACCAACCAACTCTCACGAAACAGGGAATAACCTTGAAAAATGGTAATAATAAGAGCATCAACTAATACGTCCAGGCACCATGCATTGAACTGAGAGATTTTGCATATACCAATGGGCAAATAAGCAGGACCACTAGCCAAAGCATTCATGTCAACTATGCTGATGCTGATGCTAAGTTGCTTCAGTCGTGTCCAACTCTGTGCGACCCCATAGATGGCAGCCTACAAGGCTCCTCCGTCCACAGGATTTTCCATGGACTACGAAGTCCATGGGATTTTCCAGGCAAGAGTACTGGAGTGGGGTGCCATCGCCTTCTCTGTGTCAACTATGAGCACACAACAACTTAGTAATACTTTAATAACCAAGTTCCCAGGCTAAACTGAGAGGTCTCTGATGTCTTATGACAGCTTATATCCCAAATATCTACTGCTGCGATTCCTTTGCTTAACAGATATTAAAGGCCTATAATGCAACAGAGATTATAACAAGTACTGGATACTCATCCCAACTAATCTCAGGACTGCTCTGAGAAAGTGATATTTCAGATGATACCCATGAATGAGAAAAAGCCAGCCTGTAGGATATTCGGTTCCTATCCCCTACTTATATCCTCTGCTCATGATCAACAGTAAATCATCTCCTTCTGAATACCCTTCTGTTTGGATTCAAACTGTTTGGAATTCTCCAGTTTCTTGGTCCACTTGCTCTACATTCCTAAAATGAGATCTTATTCGAAAACCTTAATCCAAATCATTTCCTTCCCCACTGGCGGTCTCATTTTACCCTGCTTATCTCAACTTTGTTTTGTTTTGAAAGCCTTATGCTTTTTTGATTGCTTTCATATAAATTATCTACGTTAAGAGGCAATATGATATAGTGGTTAAGAGTGTAAGCTCAGCAGTTAAACACCTACAAGTTCCAATTCCACCTCTGCTATGATTTCAGGTGCCTCTGTATGCCCATTTCCCACCCCCACCCATATGATAGGGGTAAGTATCTAATTCCTACTTGTTTTAAAGATTACATGAGATACTGTACATAGCAGCATTATACCACAGTTAGAGATATTAATATTGCTAATTATTAACCAACATTCTAAAGAACTTAAGGAGCTTTTTAAAAGTTCAAGACAAGACAGCCATTATTTCTAATGGAGATTGCCCAAATGTATATTTCTGACCTTAATCAATCACTAGAGTCACAATATCAAACCACTGACCCATGCTCATCTCCACGTGGATGATCTATAGTGGCTTTGTCAAAAATCAATTATCTTTCCACAAAATCAACCCCTTTTGAGGCTTTCACTTCTAACTCCACCTTCTCCTTCACTCATGCTTGTCATCATCAGCATATGCCATTTATTCTTTGCAAAGGTCAGTAGCCTCATCCCTTTGTCTTCATTCCCGCAGCCAACCCTCTCTCTACAAGCCCTCTAGGTTGTGGAAACACTGTGTAAGCAGCAACGTAGCTCAGAGCCGGAATACCACTGTGAGTAGAAGCTGAACCCAAGCTGACCTCCCGGTTGACTTCCCCGGCAGCAATCTTGGCATATTTCATATTGTATGTAGTACATGGGAGCTAAAGGAAACCCAAATATAAGACTGTCCTTTAAGAGCGCGCGTGCACGCACACACACACACACACACACACTTATAAAATGAATCAAAGCTGTGCAAAGTCACCTCAAAGGTACCAAACAGCCCCCAGGTCACTAAGACTTGAGTATGACAAGTCTTGACAAAGTAAAAGGAACTCAGAGGGGAAGAGTATGTGATCAGACTGACCCACATACTTAGTGCCTCCTAGCAAGAACAGCTTTCTTGTGAGGATGGATGAGCGCAGGGGCTGCACCCATTCTGTTGACACTGTAGCCCAGGAACAGGAAGGTAACAGATACAGAAAATATTAATGAATTCCTCGTAAGCCTTCTCTTACTATAACCAACCTTCCAGTTCTTTCTCCACACTCACCACTCACTATCTGACAGCTGCATGACCAACAAGCAGAAACTCACATTAGACAGAAAGATGCAAATCATTCCTCTTGTCTGTTATATTTCCTTCCATAAGTTAACAGATTGGCATTCTCATAATCCAGAACCTCCTGTCTCTTAAAAATAAAGTTCACTATTTACTCGTTTGTAGGTACTAGGTTTGGGATTTTTAGTTTTCTTGCCTGGCAGGTGGAAGGAAGAAAAGCCTGGTTCCTCTTTCCCATGCCCCATTTTTATTAAGAAGATACTGACTGACAAGATTAAATTTGCTTCCCTAAGGCAGAGGCTCAAACCCTAAGCTAAAGAGAACCGAGCAACATAAACATCAGGCCATGAGGGAGACCCTGTGCATCAGCAAACTTGCTTCTCCCGGTGTTTCACACAAACCACCCAGCACATCTCTGCCAAGTCCTGTTCATCTTTTATAAATCTCATTTCCATCTTGCCACAGTTTAGCAGCTACAATGGATCCCTACTGTCTTTCAGATCAAATTTTACCTCCTCCAGTTGCACTGAAGGCCTCCCCCGGTCCTCCGGCCATAGTCCGGCCTGTCTGCATTCAGCCCGGTCTCAGCGCAGATCGTGCCCCTTTAACCTCCACTCTTCGCTCCTCCCTTATAATCCGATTTATAAACTCTTCCCAAACCCCCTCCCTTACTATCAGTTCCTTTAGATACCTTATGTAACACATAAAAGTACTTAAAATTACTGTCAGACGTCCCTGGTGGCCCAGTGGAGGAATCTGCCTGCCAGTGCTGGGGACACAGGTTTGATCCCTGGTCCAGGAAGATTCCACGTGCCTCAGAGCAACTCGGCCCGCGCTCCACAACACACAGCGGCCACCACTGTGATAAGTCCACACGCCGCAGCAGGGCCGCCCCTGCTCAGAGCAACTAAAGAAAAGCCTAGGAGCAGCAAAGAACGACCCACTGCAGCCCGAATGGAATATATAAAATTTGTTTTCATTACTGTCTTATTTTATCTAATTAGCTCATTGTTAATAAGTTCAAGTACAAAAATTCTTATCACTTTTATATCCCTCATTCCAAGTATGTATGGACTAAAATACATAGGAAAAATGCATGTTTTCCTAATGAATTAAAATATTTGGTAATAACCAAATTATAAAAAGTTAAATTTCTTGTCTATATCAGGTTTGGGTTTGCAATTTATTTCTTCTTCCCTCTGTAAGCCAGAACCATTAGGTGTAACTGGATTTTTTAAATCTGAGATACACTTCACGTAAAGGCCTACAATTCAGATTCTCATCTAAGTGTCTATCACTCACATTCAAGTATGTATTTTAATACAACAAAAAGTTGACAATAAGGCACATACACCGCCTCCTTCCCACACAGCCAGGCTGCAGCCATCATAGCTCCCTCTGGAACATGACACAGTGCGTCTGAGCAGGCTGTTGCCTAGGAAGTCAACAATTATTACCCATTACCTCACAAACCTGCAGAGATGCAAGTGTTTTCCAGAAAGATGCAAGGCCAATGGTGAATGCAGCCAATGACTAATAGTGGCTCATGAGCCAAACGCACAGCAGTGGAACTGGCATCGCTCTGAGAAGTTTATATGGACACTGTTACGTCAGCAAAAATGAAATTCCAACATTTATCTCAAGATAACACTTCACTAAGGATAGCACACTGTTCACACTTTTAAAATAAATGAGGCATAACCTCTGGGGACCATTAGCCCTTATTTTGTTTCCAGGCCCTATAGTGACCAATCATTTCTCCGTCAGATCAGGAAACCATGTAATGCAACTCTGAAGATTTCTCATAATTGTTTACAAAAGCTGTGTCTATACATGCTATTTCCTGGGTAAATGTACATTTAAAATCATTGCCTTCAAACAGTCCCCAAAGTGGGAAAACATCGACTTATTAAGCCTCCCAAAAACAACAACCAAAAAAAAATCATTCGTTCAACAAAAAAAGTACTCAGTTCCTAACAGAGGAATTAGAAATTTAATGATGACCGTGATCTTGAGTTCCTTAAAAGTCTAAAGAAGAACTACCTAAAAAGTATGTTTCTAAGAGTCTCACAACATTTCAAGGCCAATTCAACTTTCTGCTGAATTTTAAACAGTTTATCCAAAACTGCCAGGATTTGAAGCATTTCCAAAGAAGGCAAAGTGAAACTTCTACATCATCATTTATGTCATAAGTGCCTAAGCAAAATACAAGCATCCACCATGTTGTGTATTTATTTGGTGGTTGCTGAGATAATTTCAAAAGATTGGACAAAAAACTGGTGAGGGTAAACAGAAAGCCAGCATTCCAACATGTTTTTATAAATCAGGGACATGAGTTTAAAAACTCTTATTCACAAAGTAAATTTGTTCTTCATTACTACCATGAAAAGAGATCATATCAAATCACCAACTCATGTAACCAGCTACTCTAGAGCAACGTCAGACTTATTGATATCTTTGGAGAATTAATACTCCTTTTAAAAGAGAAAAAGCAATGATGAGGCCCCTAAGAAAAGTAAAAGCCAAACAAATCCTTCATGCCATGGGCACAACACGGCTTTCTGTTCTGTGTGCAGCATTCATTTTCCCCTTCTGAGATTACCGAGTCATGTGCTATTTGTCACTAATGGATCGCGTCATCCCTCAGTGTGACGCTTTTGCTCTCTAGAGAATAAAGCAATGAAGTAAAAATATCCCATTGTCTGATGCTCACGACTTACCAGACTACACAAGTTGACGCTACTGGTCTATTATTTAAAAAATGGAAAATATTAACTATAAATGTATGATGGAATCCTCATGTCTGATCCAGTACTCTGAACATTAAAACATTATCTCATGTAAACTACATGTCCCTTCCCAAAGCAGCCCTCAGACAAATGAATTTTTTATGTCTCCGTAATCAGAAAAACAGGAAAGAAGATCATGCAGTCTCTAAATCATACACCAAATTATCCAAAGGGATCGAACCCAGGTCTCCCAGGTTCGAATCTGCAGGCAGATTCTTTACCATCTGAGTCACCAGTGAAACTCAAATTATCCAAATCAGGTACTAAATTATATCAGGTTCACGGAAAGGTCTTCGGGGTACATTACCTACTACAGATAAATACATACTTATATACATATTTTTCTCTTCATTACTGCTCTCCAATCATCCTTGAGTAATCAGATGACTCAAATATAATAAATAATAATTACTGAGAATAATGTTTCTAGCTCGGAAATAATCTGAACTTGTCAGGTCTTTATTCCTCGTGGCCCCACTACTCCAACCATCTGAAAAAAGTCTTGTCACATTTGCAAATGCTCGAATGACTGAGAAGACACCCTAACGACTGTGGAGCTTGGCTGAAGAGTACTGCAGGGCAGAAAGAGGTCTCCTTGTCGGGAGGAGCCGCTCTCCCCCGGAGTTCTGAGGATCAGCTGCTTTTGGTGCTGTTTCGTGCACTCAGCCAAGTCTGATCTTTGTGACCCCCGTGGACTGTAGCCTGCCAGACTCCTCTATCCATGGAATTCTCCAGGCAAGAATACTGGAGTGGATTGCCATTTCCTCCTCCAGGGGATCTTCCCCTCCCAGATAGGGCCTGGGCCAAACCTGCGTCTCTTGCGTCTCCTGCATTGGCAGGCGGATTCTTTAACACTGCACCACCTGAGAAGCCCTTAGTTGCTTTTATCAAAGAGCAAACGTTTCAACCTTCCAGTCTTCCAATCAGTGTTCTCAAAAGAGAATACTAAAAGAAAAAGAAAATCTTAAACTATCCATATTTACATGGGAATTTTCCTCCCTAGAAGTTTTCCTTTCAAAATTCTGATAAGGGCATATAAAACTTTATCTCCTTAAGATTTACTTCCCTCTTTGGTGGTCTATATTTGGGAAAAGCATCCAGTGAATGCTGAGGGCTGTTGTTTAGGACTGAAAGAGCTTAAAAGTTTAGTGTTTACTTTGCCAAAATCTGAAAATATCACCACACCTCACTCCTCACTTGAGCATTTGTGTAAAGGCATTTTTAGTAAATTCTACTAATCAAATTCTAAAGAGTCACCTGGGTAAACAGTATATTAATCACTTTTTTCAAATTTTACTTTCTATAATTTCATTCTATGCAAATATTTTTTTAAACAGAAAGGATTAGTTATCATAGCTCTATTTTTAAGCTGCCAAATTAATTCTAAAAGTTAAAAGGGCATTTCCTTCCATGTAATCCTGACTATGATTCCCATGTCAAAGAACAACTTAGATTTTATACATTTACTCTGGAAAATCTAAGATGCCTGTCAAATTACAAAGCAAGTACATAAACATTCCAGTGACATTTAACTGCTACCAAACTGCTGAAAGTTGATCTTTAATAGGCCACAGCTGTTGGTGGCCACACTGCCTTAAAGTCTGCACCAAGCCTTGACTGTTCCGAACCCTTTATCCAACTCTGAAATCCTCAGGGGAGGATTTGCTTTGTTTTGTTTTTCCCACAGAGCACCCCGAACCCAATGAGAAGAACATGTGGACTGCAGCCATCCACACAGACACACACACACACGTGGACTGCAGCCACACACACACACACACACACACACACACACGGACTGCAGCCATCCACACACACACACACACACACACACACACACACACACACGGACTGCAGCCATCCACACACACACACACACGTGTGGACTGCAGCCACACACACACACACACACGTGGACTGCAGCCATCCACACACACACGTGGACTGCAGCCACACACACACACACACACACACACACGGACTGCAGCCATCCACACACACACACACACACACACACACACACACACACGTGGACTGCAGCCATCCACACACACACACACACACACACACACACGGGACTGCAGCCATCGACACAGACACACACACACACACACGTGTGGACTGCAGCCACACACACACACACACACACACGTGGACTGCAGCCACACACACACACACACACACACGTGGACTGCAGCCATACACACACACACACACACGTGGACTGCAGCCATACACACACACACACACACACACACGGACTGCAGCCATCCACACACACACACACACACACACACACACACACGGACTGCAGCCATCCACACACACACACACACACGTGTGGACTGCAGCCACACACACACACACACACGTGGACTGCAGCCATCCACACACACACGTGGACTGCAGCCACACACACACACACACACACACACGGACTGCAGCCATCCACACACACACACACACACACACACACACACACACGTGGACTGCAGCCATCCACACACACACACACACACACACACACACGGACTGCAGCCATCGACACAGACACACACACACACACAACGTGTGGACTGCAGCCACACACACACACACACACACGTGGACTGCAGCCATACACACACACACACACACACACACGTGGACTGCAGCCATACACACACACACACACACGTGGACTGCAGCCATACACACACACACACACACACACACGTGGACTGCAGCCATACACACACACACACACACACACACACACACACACAGTGTGGACTGCAGCCATACACACACACACACACACACGTGGACTGCGGCCATCGACAGACACGCACACACACTATTCAGAACCATTGTTTGCGGTTCCTCAACCACTTTAACAAAAAGTATTTCTCCCTTAACTAAATAGCCAGGAGTTACTTGCATAACACTCTGCTTTATCTCATATCATCAGAAAGCGGAAAGTAAATGGCAAGTAATTTGTTTTCTATAAGCTTTTTTTTTTTGTATAGCAGTAACATCAGAGTAAAATATACAGCCTCCCCTGCATATCTTAGATCCACAGATATCAACAGTATCAGTTTTAAATGCACTGCCTTTCTAAATAGGCAATTTCTCAAGCACTTACCTCAGGGGTCAATAATTTCTTAATCTGGATCATTTATATAATGACTCTACCAGACTCATCTTATAAAAATGCACTTGCAGTCAAATACAATCACACGTATATAGCAACAGCTGCTAATAAATTAAATGACATCCTTTGCCTAGAGGCGCCAAATGCTCTGATTCAAAAGTTTACAGAGTGATAGAATATTGAAATGTAGCATAGTGTTAAATATCTACTGGACAACTCAAAATAAAAAGGCAAAAATGAACTGCCAGTCTAAGTACTTCAAAAGCAGAATTATCTAACTATTCATTTAGACTACTGGGTAGAAAAGTAAAAAAACAAGTAAGATGAGAAAGCATGCAAAGATCAAACAAAGAAGGTACAATGATTAAACAAAATTTAACCGACAACAATGAACAAAATAAAATAATTCCATAGAGCTGACTAGGTAACCAAAGTGGCTCCAAAATAATCAAAAATACAGGCAGCAAATTCAGTATGTTGTGCCAATAAGCAGGTTGAAAGAAGAGATGCTAAATTCTAAGCATCAGAACCATCTGCTTTAACTCACTGGAAATCTTACTAATTACAAATTAAATCCAACTTATGGCCAATGTTAAACTTTCTAATTTCTTCATTTAGTTCTTCCATTACATGAATTACCATAAAAAAAGAAAATAATTTATAAACATACTAAAAATTCAGTAGAATTATACACATTCATAATCAAAAGAGTAAATAATCCAACCCATAAGTTATTAATTACATTTGCTCTAAAATGAACCATGGAAATTATGGACGTGTTTTCCAGAATTCTGACAATGACGGTCTAATAATACATCCTCTACCTCAACCTTTCTCCAAGTCTGCAGGCAGCATTTAATAAAATATACCAATGAGAATTTTTTTTAAATTCTATTAAAATATTCACACTGAAAGGTCTATTTTCCTCTTTGCTGTTGCCGCACTGCACAGTCGTGCCCGACTCTGCAACCCCAGGGACTGCAGCCCACCAGGCTCCTCGGTCCACGGGATTTCCCAGCAAGAATACTGGAGTGAGTTGCCATTTCCTACTCCACAGATCTTCTTGACCCAGGGATCGAATCTGCATGTGATTTCTTGAGGAAGAAGAGGGTGTAACCACATCCACAAATGACAAGGTCATTGACCCCAAGAGAATAATGTGTACATGGGAAGCGGAAACCAGCATCTGTTTAAACCATACAGCAAACCTCAGAACGGCTTCAACTCTGAGAAAGATGTCCCTAAAAACACATGCGAAAAAGAAAGCCACTCAAAGAAATGTTGACCAGATACACTCATGATCAAATGGCTTTGTATACGTGATCACATTAGGGACAACAGAAGAGGTGGTGTCTTAGGACAGCACAATGAAGTCTTGCTCAGAGAGCTGAGCACCAGAGGTTTAGAAAGCTGTGCAACAGCATGATGGATTTATCCTTCCTTTGTTTTCTTTTACGCATCAAAATACACGAGTGTTCATCTCCCTTCAGCTCCTGAGAATGTCAGGGGAATAAAGAAAGTAATGTGGGACCCTCTGAAGAAACTGCTAGGCTACCTTCATTTTTTTCATCTCATGCTTCAAAAAAATGGCTTACATAGACTGCAGAGTCTCAATGGGCCAAAAGTAAAAACTCATCAGTGGAAGCATCCACTTTACAAAGTACATTCAGATTCATACTTCAGTCTCAAGGACCAGTAGTGAGGCAGCACACCCTCAACTCAACTGGTCCTCCTGCCAGGCTAACCTGCCCAAGGCGAGGACTCTGGTCCTGAACTTAAAACCCAAGTTCTGTGTACTTAACATCACTTAAGATCCCAAAGCACAAAGAATTTGTGTTTGTGAAAAACTGTGTGAATGGGGATGCTTTCTTATCTCCTAGCCAGGGCAGAACAACAACAGTGAGGTAACAACCTGACATTACCAACACTGAGGTCAGTATCATCACCACCATGCTCAAGCATTCAGTCGTGTCCCGACTCTCTGCAACCCCGTGGACTGCAGCCCACCAGGCTCGTGTGTCCATGGGATTCTCCAGGTAAGAATACTGGGGTGGGCTGCCATTTCAATGGTGGCTTCCATAATCACATTAGATTTTAAAGTCAAGGTCTAGCTACTCAACAGCTACAAGAGCAAAAAATTTAAAATAGGCAAAGGTATGGAACAGAAGTTTCTCCAAAGATGCGCAACACCACTCAGTCCTTAGGGAAATGCAAGTTAAAACTACACTGAGACCCATGAGCATGGCAGTGATAATCTTTTTTAATAGAAAAAATATGCGCAGAAAAGATACTGAGAAATTGAATCCTTTTGAGAATTGCTAGTGAGGGCATGTAAAATGGTACAGTCACTGGAAAAAACAGTGTGATGGTTCCTCAAAAGTTTTAAGAATTACCGCCTGACTCAGCAATTCCACTCTGAGGTATACACCCAAAATAATTGAAAACACGGACTCAAACAAATACCTGCATATAAATATTCACAGCAGTATTAGGCACAATAGCCAAAAGGGAGAACCAACACAAATGTCCATCAATCAATAAATGGATAAACAAAATGTGGCATAATTTCTAGAATAAAAATTCAACCTTCAAACACAATGGAATTCTGTCACATAACAGAACATAGATGAACTCTGAAAACATGCTAAGTGAAATAAGCCAGGCACAAAAAGACAGATATTGTACGATTCCACATACATGAAGTACCTAGAATGGGCAAATTCAGAGACAAAGTAGAATAAGAGTTTCCTGGGGCTAAGAACAGGGAAGAAGGAGGAGCTACTGTTTAATGGATATGGAGACACTGCTTGGGAAGATTGAAGAGTTCTAGAAATACATAGCAGTGATATTGACAACATCGTGAATACACTCAATGCTACTGAATTATACACTAAAAAGTGGTTAAAATGGTAAATTTATAATACATTTTTACGTATTTTTAATGTGTATTTTACCACAATAAAAATAAAACTCAAGGGCTAAATTTATACTCAGCAACCATTACTTGAAGACATAGGCACAGAAAGGATTCATGACCATCAAATCACCCCCTAATGAAAATGGGGAACGATAAAGCCAGATTTCCAGCTTCTGAATACAAGTCAGGATTAATACTGTTGCAAATTGACACAAGTCATATTTTCCCAAATAAATAAGAATATTACTTATGGTTTCATATCTATCAGAAACTGTGAATCCCCCATCTGAATGATGGGGGTGGGTGGTATATACTCCAAGTCACTAAAAATGAGAAATGAAAAAAATGAAGCTCAGAGTTACTTTTCCAAAACCACACCACTGGTTAATGATAAAATAAAGACTAGAACAAGTCAGGTGTCCCATCTGTAGTGCGCTTTCTACACTTGGTTTAGCTTATTTTACTTATCCTCCCTCTCAAGATATGGATAAGCATTCGTTTTAAATGAGAAGGCAATGGCAACCCACTCCAGTACTCTTGCCTGGAAAATCCCATGGGCAGAGGAGCCTGGTGGGCTGCAGTCCATGGGGTCACTAAGAGTCGGACACGACTGAGCGACTTCACTTTCATGCATTGGAAAAGGAAATGGCAACCCACTCCAGTGGTCTTGCCTGGAGAATCCCAGGGATAGGGGAGCCTGGTGGGCTTCTGTCTATGGGATCGCTCAGTGTCAGACACGGCTGAAGCAACTTAGCAGCAGAAGAATTTTAAATAAGGTTATTCAAATGTCCTGAAAATTATACTTCCCTTTTACACCCTGTAACCCTTAAACCTACCTCCCTTAACTGAGCGCAGTTCATTCCCATACTCCTGATCACTAATGAATTAAGCTGGCACACTCTTCTATGGGGGAGGGGAGCAGTATTTCAAAAGAACAAAGACAACTGATAACCTCAAACCCTAGAAAAATGGAAAGCCAATATGCCTGAAAGCTTAAGGGTGTCACTTTGCTAATAGGAAGAAGGCACAAAAGATTTTTCACATCTAACTGCCTGACTACAAAAGGGCAGTCATTCATGTAACCCACATCCATAATCAAAATGTACCTGCACAGTTTAAGGATCCCACAAGTTCGGAAGTTCTCAGTTGAGAAGACAAAGTTCAAGAAATTCTTTGAAAGAAGAACCAGAGACCTCTCTTGATTTTTTTTTTTTAAATAATCATATTTGGAAAGATATTTGCTCATACCCTGGTTGAGAGAGAAATTCAAGACTATTCAAGAAGGCAACACCCAATACAAAGAACAAAGCCAGAGAAAACAATATGCCACTGAGATGCTTTTGCAAAATCTCACAGGTAGACAAAGGTGTAATATCTCATTACAGCCACTAAACATGGAAAGTATATAGAGCTCTCCTGTCCTCACCATTCCATAGACCCTTCAGTCAATGCCACACCTACATCCCCTTCTTAGATCTGGGGCCTCAACTTGAGAAAAGCTTCACAGATTCCCTGTTCCTCCCCAGGGCACATCAATACTGTGACCTTCAGAACACAGCCCCCAAGTTATGATCCTCCCAACTGAAATCAATAAGTATTTACTGAATTCTTCTATGATAGATGTTATAGGAAATACAGGAAATACAAAGACATTAATGACCCTGTTCCTTGATAAGAAATTTATAATCCAGTGAAAAACAAAAGATGTTTACCACCCTCAAGAAAAAATAAAAGATGTTTACCAGTAAAAAAGACTACAAACACCACAGATGGCTTGGCTTTGGGATAAAACCCATCTGAGCTCAAACCTAAGCATTGACCTTTTCATGAGATGGTTGGATGGCATCACCGACTTGATGGACATGAGTCTGAGCAAGCTCCAAGCGTTGGTGATGGACAGGGAAGCCTGGCATGCTGCAGTCCACGGGGTCGCAAAGAGTTGGACACAACTGAGTGACCGAACTGAAGTGATACCTCAGTCTCTTCTTTCTATAATGTGGATAACAATACCTACCCTGCCATGTGGTTGTAAAGTAAAAACAAAATAAGCACTGAGTTAACTAGTTGACTAGTGTTCACAGTTTTTCAACTGGTAAGCACTAGTAAGTAAGCACTCAAAGGTCAGTAACATCATTATTAATTATTATGAACACAGAAGCACAAATGCTGCCATGAGACAATAAACAGCTCTAAGGATTGGAGGCCAGAATAGACTCTAACTGAGGTGATCAGAGAAAGTCTGAGAGAAATGCTAGAATGAGCTGCATCTTAGAAAAGGGTCTTGAGAAAAGTGAACAAAGAAACTTGGGATATTACCCGGGTGTGAGGCCTGGGTGGTGGTAGTAATTGAACATTTCAAAGTCTAAGTCTCTTTATCTACAAATTAAAGATCTGAATCAAATGACTGCTAAAATATTCTGAAACAAAGATTATATGATTCGGTGTAGGCACCAATGGGCAAAATGAAAGAAGGAAATAAGTCTAAGTACAGTTTATGTAATTTTAAAAAAAAGTCAGATATGTGACTGTACAAAACAGGGAAGCATCCTCTGGCTAAAGAAGGAGGGCGGTGGGGTAGATAAACTGCTCATTTCAACTTTGCTTACAGCGAAAGGGACCTACTAGAGGTGCCTGAGCAGGAGAGCAGCATAAGATCAATGAACAGTACAAGAAGATGGGGAAATAAAGGACAGAATAAACTGGGAACAGGAAATTAAGGGGGCAAAAACCGATCAGGAGACTGAAAGGAAAAGCGTTAGTAGCTCAGTCGTGTCCGACTCTTTGCAACCCCATGGACCATAGTCCATCAGGCTTCTCTCTCCGTGGGATTCTCCAGGCAAGAATACTGGAGTGGGGAGCCACTGCCTTCTCCAGGCATCGAAGCTGGGTCTCCCACACTGCAGGTGGATTCTTCACCACCTGAGCCAGCAGGGATGTCCTTAATTAGGAGACAAAATGATGGAACTCAATGGTTCTGGTGGAGAGATGGAGAATGGCAGCCAAGGAAAGGATTTACAAATCTCTGAGTTCTCGCCTCATCTTTAATTAGAAGTATTGGGCTAATTAATTAAAGTAAAACAAGACTTTTATTTCTTTCAACTCTACAATTCTAGGATTCAAAGATTCTAATACAACTCATCTCTGTTGGAGCCCAGGCTTTTTTCCCCTACAGGTCCCTAGGTGACATTAATATATAGCCAAGGTTGAGAACCACCGTCTAAAAGGAAAAACAGACAAAACAGTTTAGCAGTTAATTCATAGAAGGGTATCTCTGAGACAGCCAAAAATGATGAGGACAGGATTGTAGGGTGCAACTTGGAGCTTCCTTATCCGCAGAAGAGAAGGAGGCTATCCTTTCCACTGGGGGACAGGAAAGAGGAAAGGATGGGTAAGTCAGTGCTGGATAGAAAAGCAGTTGTTACCAGCTGACCATCATCTTCTCCATATAAGAATCTGTTTCATATTCTCTATAAGTCAATTCACATTACTATTGGCACTTCGGAGTTTTCTCTACCTTAGAAAGATTATCAAACTCAGTCAAAACATTCACTTCTTCCAAAACAAGCAAAATATTTAATACTATAAACTCTATTAAAACTTTAATTTTTAAAAAAAACTTTAATTTCACTTCATTCAATCCACAAACATCTATATAATGCTTTCCTCTATGTCGGAAACTGGGAATACACAAGTAATATAGGGTTGTTGCCCAGGAAAAATTTATATAATAAGAAAAACTGACCTTTTTAGGATTCTGAAATCCAACCTGGTAATTGCCAACAGATTTCTTGGGAGAGACAGGAAAAAGAGATATTATTAACTGTACTTGTGGAAATTAGAAAAGACTTCACAGAAAATCTGACATATGAGCTGTACCTTGGAAGAAATGACTCACTTTCACAGGGACCAGGGTTTAAAAGAACTGTCTCTCAAGAATATAAATGCTTGTCATTTCTTAAAAACTTAAAAAATATCAGGTTCAACTATTGAGTATCATGACTTCCTTTTTTCAAAAATGTTATTCATCTTTATACTTTAAAATGCCAAAACATTTAAAGATAATATTCACGGAAAAGAATCTTCAATAATTTCCAGTAGACATTTCAGAGAAGAGTAATGACTTTATCATTATATTCTTTAAAAATACTTGTGTAAAAACAAAACATATACAAATATACACAAAACAAAACATCAATAAAAATGTATGCCTGTTGTTGCTATTTAGTCACTGGGTCCTGTTAGACTCTTTTGCGACCTCATGGACTGCGGCCTCCCAGGACCCTCTGTCCATGAGATCTCCTAGGCAAGAATACTGGAGTGGGTTGCCATTTCTTTCCCCAAGGGATCTTCTCCACCCAGGGATGAAACCCACATCTCCTGCACTGGCTGGCAGATTCCTTCCCACTGACCCACCAGGGATAGCTACGGGAAAACGAGGCGTGTGGGGGGCAGATTTAAACACACACACACGCTTTTTATTTTGTATTGGAGTAGAGCCGATTAACAATGTTGTGTTGTGACAGTTTCAGCTGCAAAGGGACTCAGCCACACATATTTTCATTTTGATATTTTCTTTTTATTTCTAATTTACCAGACTTCAATTTGTTTTTTACTTAAGCAACTTAATCATGCATACTCTGTATAAGATATCGCAAATCCAGTTACAGTGGTGGAGAAAATAACTAAATCTAAATACATACACTGGATATTTCTCATGCAAGCCTCTATGGTGTTATACAGACAATCCAGTACAGATTACAACTGCCCTAATTCACAATTCATTAATACTATGAATGAGAAGAAATGTATCAAATTCTTCCAGTTGCTGTCACCATCTGGAAAATTCACAGAATGAACTTAATTTACTAGATGTAACAATATTCATAGTTTCTGCAATTAAAGCAACTGAACACATTTTTAAAGGGTTGGCTTTCTTTGAAAAAGTTAATGATCTTCGCATACATATAAAAATGATCTTAGAGGGTTATTGTACAAACTAGCCACGCCTAACACTGAAAAGAAATACTTCTAACTAAAACACAGTATAGTCTTTTATTTACATAAAAACTAAACTCACTGATGAATAAATACAGAATTCCATAATACTTCTTTCTAGGAGAAGAAACTGTTTTTCAAGGCAAAACATTCTGTTTTTATTAGTATGGTATGCAGCTGTATTATTTGTACTTTTGCCCAACATTCAGTATGTTTTCAAAGTATTCAAAAAAAACTGGCAATTCATGTCCAATTCCTAACCAAAAGTCGTCATAGTGACTACTGGGGGCATAAGGATAAAACCGAGCCACACTTATTCTGGAAAAGAAAACTGAATGGAAAAGAACTACTGCTTATGGGATGACTATTATCCACATTACATTGGGAAAAGTCAATTTTCAAAACCAAAAGTTTTTTTTTTTAAATGTCAGATGGTATCTTCCAGAGGTTTGAAAACACGATACAAGTATTATGATGTTGGTCCTCACAAATTCAGCTATACATTTAAACTCTTGATAAAGCCTCTTCTTGTTTACTCAAATGAGAGGAAATAAAGCTGTCTGCAGGAAACAAGACAGCAGCTTATCGATCGAACATTTTAAGGCTGACCTTCTCTACGTGCAATGTTTAGCCACATTTTATTGGGATAAAAGGCAAAGGTTAGGATGCAAACCCCTTCATGCTTCCTCTGAGGATGGACTTTATAACTGTGAAACATGTGTGTGAAACCCTCACATTTCCATTTTACAGTCCTTTAATCCATGGCCCAGGAAGCTGACTATCAGAATAGGAAGAAAGTAATAGAGATGTTATTTAAGGCAAAACCTAACAACATTCAAACTCTTGAAATATTTTGTTCCAATAATAACAAAATGGTAAAACAACCTTATATATGGTAAAAGATCACACAATTAAAATGAGAAGGGGCTTTAAGAGGTCTTCTAACTTCACCTTATTTCTCCTTATGTTGATGAATTAGGACCTTGGTATTTTACTCTGCTCTATGGCACTTTTCTATAATATGGATGCTATTTGTGCTTCAGCTAACACAGGTTTGACCCTATTCTCCAAAGAAAATTTTAGTGCCTTTAAACAAACATATCCCTTACTTTCAAAGCCTGACAGGGTCATGTCAAAAGGATTTAAGAGCCAACTTGAAGGGACTCCCACTGGCCAAGCTTGGAACAATTTGAACATCAAAAAGAATGACTGTACTTGATGGAAATACATTGAACATATAAAAATCCACAAGCCAACAAAAAATCTTGAGATTACTATTATATATTAATGGCTCATTCTAAAATTTAATAAAGGGGAAAATTAAGTTTTTAATTGTTTACTCCTACACTTTAAATTAAAAACTACCTCATGGTAATCAAATAGCCTATCTTGATGAGAAAAAGCTATTTTTCACAGAAAATTGCAAGCTTACAAAGCTGAAGGCAAGAGAAAACTCTTAGGGTAAAATGTTCCAGTTTTGCCAGATGAAAATAGTTCTGGAGATTAGTTGTGCAACAGTGTCAATGTATTAACAGTACTGAACTATACACTTAAAAATGGTTAAGATAGTATATTTTCATTATGTGTATTTTACCATAATATTTTTAATCCCATTTTATCACCATTTTGTAACTCCCCGTGATATAACTGATTTGGGACCATCAACATATATTAACATTATTAGATGAATAACTGATAAAGAACTAAAATATCTGTATGGTGCTAAAGTCTCACTACCCCTGGATTATTTGCCCACCACAAAGGGGAAAATATAACTCTAAATAAGGAATTTAGTCCACCCTAATCTTAGCTTCACTAACAGTGGGATAACTATATTATGTGGGTCTTGATTTGATGTGATATGAAATATACAACTTGGCTATTAAGTACTCTTACCAAAAATGTTTATTCTGAATCTAATCATGCCTTTAGATTTAAATTCTACTTTGCAGAAAATAAAGGGTACTGAAGACTAAGGTAAATATCACCACATGGAAACAATCGGACAAGCCCAGAAAAAAAGAGTCTACAAGACCTTAGGCAGCCATCCTGCATCTCTCCAACAGGTCACTGTCAGAAAAAGACAGTGAAAAGAGAAAGGAGGAGGACTGTTTTAAATCACAAGACTTAAGTGACATAACTGTATACATGCTCCTTCAGCATCCTCCTTTGATAAATGAGCTATAAAGGAAGTCATGGGGTGATAGGGGAGATTTTCATATAAACTCAGTATCAGATAATATTAGAGAACTATTGGCAAGTGTTATATATGATAGTAGTGTCCCAGTTAAATGTGAAAACTTTCATTTTTTACAAATATATAATGAAGAAATTGGGGCAAAATGTTATGAGTTCCGTATTTTAAGTAATTCAGAGGAAAAAATACATGATTGTAAGTTAATGCAATGAAACAATGTATCTAGGCAAAGATTATCAGCAGCTGCTAAAAACCTCTAGGCAAAAGCTCCCTAAGAAACTACAATGGATGGATTGAGCTGGCTGACAACATCCGAGCCCAGGGAGCAACCTTCATCTCAGAAAGCAAGCCAGCAATCTACGGTCTAACCACCCTGATCTGCCCTGATCCCAGAAGCTAAACAGGGCTGGGCCTGGTTAGTACTTGGACAGGAGAAAAAGGGCCAACCATATATTGCCATACATCTTGAAGTTGCAATAAGAAATAAATACCAGCAACTATGATGGATCCTCCAAACCACTACCACCACCACCAAAAATCAACTTGGAGTCTTATTAAGCATCAGATCTATGAAGAAACCAACAAGAAAAACAATTTATGAAATAAATGGGAAGATAGGAAGAGTCACTGAATATTTGATGTTAAAGAAGTGTTAAATTTTTTAGATGTGACAATGGAATTGTGGGTTTGGTCTTTTTTTAAAAATGCTTACCAGACGCACAAAAAACCATTTATGGGTAAAGTAATATAATGTCTGGGATCAGCTTTAAAACAATCCAGCGTGACAGGGTGGGAACACAGGGATTTGTGGGTACATAGATGAGACAAAACTGACCATGTGTTGATAATTACCTAGGAGATGGGCACATGGGAATTCAGTATTCTACTCTCTCCATCTCGCTACATTTATGTTAGCTTCCATTATAAAAAAAAAAATTTAAAACAAGGCAGAGAATAAAGCCTAACCACAGCATCTTCATCAAATAGAATCTTCTTCACCTACCACCTAACATAATAAACATGAACCAAAATAAAATAAAATTCAGCAAAAGATTTACCAACACGAATAAAACAAAGAAGAAAAGATGTAAGGTCAATGCCACAAGTCTTACAGCAAATGAAACAAAGATTCTGCTGAATTATAGCATGACCGCTGACCCAATTTTGGAAAATGTGCTAAACATGAGAGGGGGAGAAAACTATGTAATGGAAACATGGATGCTCATTATACTATCTTCTCTATTTGTACATTTGAAATTTTCCATAGTAAAAAATTAGGAAGAAGATTACCAATATCCTTCAAAAGGATCACCAAAGAATACAGTTATTTGATTCCTCACATACATACCGACTCATTGGAAAAGACCCTGATGCTGGAAAGCACTGAGGGCAGGAGAAGAAGGGGATGGCAGAGGATGAGATGGTTGGATGGCATCACCGACTCAACGGACATGAGTCTGAGCAAGCTCCAGGAGACGGTGAAGGAAAGTCACAGGAGCCTGGGGTGCGGCAGCCCGTGGAGTCGCAGCGAGTCAGACACGACTTAGCAACTGAACCACACTACACTCCTTTCTGACCTGCCATCTTCCCGTTTTCATTCTTTTATGTCCGACGGCCAACGAAGAAGGGATGGGGAGTAACCACTGACAATACTTGCTTGCTGAGTGGGAAATTTAACCAGCAAAACTGCAAGGTTTCCATATTGTGCTAGAATAACCAAGACTGACTTTACTGTAAAATGTCTCACTTTAGCTGAAAACCTGATTTGTGGTCTGAAGTAATTACCAAGGCATCTGCTTTCTCCCTTTCTTTTTTGGAAATGAAGCTGGACAAGAAACTTGTAATTTGTATTTGGATGTGGTGTTTGCGGGATTATCATCTTCCCAAACTTCTAAGTGCTTCCATCTGTTTTTATGGGGAACTGGGCTTAGGATGACTTTGAAAAATGAAGAACTAAGAAACCCAACCAATCATCCTTACAATTAAGTCTGGTATACCCTGAGCAACTTTAAGAAAGAACAGAACCAATGAAATATTCATGCCAAAAAATATTTTAAAATTTGAACCTCTAGCTGATAAAAGCTTCTGGATATGATGACCAATTTATGGGACAGAGGAACAGGTCAAACTAAACCACAGGGATGGAATCAGCAAAATCAAAAGTACAGGGAATGAGAGAGGACAAACAACCCAATTTCTTCAACTAGATTACAAGGAAATGCAAAAGAGACAACCTATAGATTAAAAAGAATCGCTAACTGCAATGTGTGATTCCTAGCTTGGATCCCCATTTCAGCAAAAAAAAAAAAAAACAACTATGAAAGAAAATAAGAACAAATGGAGTATGGCAAAAACCACTACAATATTGTAAAGTAATTAGCCTCCAACTAACAAAAATAAATGGAGAAAAAAAAAAAAAGAACAAATGGAAACTTGAATGGAGTTTAATATTTGATATTAAAGATTTGCTGTTAACTTCTTAAGTGTAATAATGGTATTGTGATTTTTCTAGAAGTCTTATATTTGAATGATCAGATGCCTGGAATTTGCTTCAAGCTAATACAGTTGGGGGTGAAGGCAACAGAAATGTAGATCAAACAAGGCTGGCCATGAGCTGATAAACTGTTAAGAGCTGATAAGATTGCCCGGGTTGGGATGAGGGGTGTCATTATACTATTCAGTTTACTTCTGTATATATTTAAAACTTCCCAAATAAAGCTCTTTGTTGAAAAAACATGGAATAGAGTTAGCTTATCAAATAGAAAATTTTATCAAAATGGGAACCAGAAAATCTTAGACTTGGGGGACACCTTAATGGTCACGAAGTCCCATCCCTCACCCAATGATTCTTCCCACACCTTTTAGGAGGTGACTATCAGCCCTGGGGTCTTTCTTTTTATTTATTTATTTATTATTGGCGGATAATTGCTTTACAGAATTTTGCTGTTTTCTGTCAAACCTCAACATGAATCAGCCATAGCCCTGGGGTCTTTCAAACCCCGGAAAAGTCACTCCCTCCTATGGCAATCCATTTCATTCTCTGCCTGCTTCAACTGTTAAAAAGTTCTCATAGTGGGTAGGAAACTTCTCTGAATCTCTTATTTTTATCCATGTAAAAAGGATAAACAGATCACAGGCCACTGGTGAGTTGTGAAATCTAGTTAGTGGTTTGTTAACTGACATTTTATCATCATCATTTAGAAAAGAAAATCTGAGCATACAGCACATAAGTAAGGCTAAGAACTAAATCTACAAAACATGTCTGTTTTTCACATATATACACACCTAGACTTCCACACTGAATAAAGGGTCAAGGTACAAAACCTATTTTTAAAGTGGATTTTGTTCTAAGAAAGTTAGAAAGCCAGTGCTCAAAAGACAGTCTTACTAAGCCGCCCACCCCAGCAAGTCTTACTCTTTCAGCTGTTTCAACATCTACTTCCTCATGTGCTATGTTTTCTCCAAACTTCAACATTCCAGGAACCCTTCCATGGATATGGATTCAGTATGTCTATGCTTCCACTCATTCTTACGGAACAAACACATAGTGCATACAACATATCTCTTAAAATGTAGTATCTAAAAATGAACAAATTATTCCAGGTTAAGCACAAGACATTTCACATATCCCCTAAAAAAAAAAAAAACTGAGATATTGGTAGATTCCTCTAAGTCATATAAGAATTCAGAGCTGAAAAGAAAGACAGCCTGGTGAGAGACTTGAGTTAACAAATTATGATTGTAGGTGAAGTCATGGGTGATACGAAATCAGTCAAGGCTAAGAATCAAAGACCGAGAACTCTGGGAAACAGAAAAGAAATGAAAGGGTCATCAGAAGAAAAGAAAGAACAGAAAGAATATATAAATCTTGCAAAGAACAGACGGACTATAGAAAAAGAGCCCTAACATGTCAGGAGAGAATTTCAAAGACAATATGGTTGGTCACTAATATCAAAAATAATATAAGGAAAATGCATTCAGTGGACTTGAGGACAGAGCAATCCCTGTTGCTTCCATGGCAACATGGAAATGAACAATTCCACTGGGGTGGTGAGGCTAGAAGTCAATAAAAGGAATAAAAAGCTATCTACTACTTTTCAAGTAGAAGTACTGAAAAGAAGGTCTAGCTATCCTGTTTCTCTTTCAGAGACCTTATAATAGACAACTTTTACTTCCAATAACTTTCATCTTCTTTATTTCAACCCATTCTGTAGCTAATAAGACAATCTATATAAGCCTTATTTGGTTTCCCTGCACACTTCCATGAAATCTGTAAATCTGATTAGCAGTCCTTGTCTATCACCAGGAAGATTACAGGCAAAAATATTTTGGATAGAAGATGACAAAGATTAAAATTTCAGTAATAAACACCACCAGAGATTCCCTCTAATACACAGTTTTTCCCTAAGGCTGCCATTCAGACAGCATGAAAACATTATCAAATGTTTTGCCAAAATTCTATGTCTATGTTTTTCCTATATGGAAAGGCATCTTAAATTACTTTCTCAACGGAGACACACGAATGAGCCACAGATAATCTCTTAAACGGATTTGGACCTATGACAACTGAACCACTTAAAGAGAAAAACAGACAGGAGAACAATGTCACTTGCCCAATGTTACACTTAGTAATTGGTCAACTATTTTCTTTCTATCCTCTGCTACTTTCAGAAGAGGAAAAAAAAAAAGTGGAGGGAGAGGGGGAAGAATATCAGATACCTGGTCTGTTAAAATTCCAGTCACTGTAGCCCCAGGACAAAGCCCCACAAAGTCTACACTTTTCAGGACAGACCAACGAAGACCAAGGTTCCAACAATATACCTGCACTTCAACTTCAGGGACTCAACTGAAGGTTCAGTGCTACTCTGAGGTACTGGTTTCAACAGCTCCTTTGTGAGCTGTCAGCATTCCACATGGGCTCAACCTTCTACTGGGGGTGGGGGTGGGGGAAGACACTTGGGTGGTTCCCACTCCACTTTCCACACGCTTCCACTTTCCCTCCCTTCCCCTCTATGCCTAAAGCCAGTGAAGGAACAGGAGCAGAGCCTCACCAACAGCTTTCCAGTTTCTCACTGAAAAATACCCACCCAGTAATCAAATTATAATCTCGTACAATGGTGGCGCTTTGGCTCTGGTTCAAAATGGCTCCCCCGGGGAGGGGAATGGAAGCACAAACAGAGTTATGAAGAGGAATTTACATCTTCTCAGGAATAACGTAGGACAGCCGTGACTTTACACTCAGACGGCCTGGGTCAAATCCCCACTCTGCCATTAATTAGTTGAGTGAGCTTGAGCAAATTAGTTAATCTTATGGTGCCTCAGTTTTCTTAACAGGCAAACCTAGAGTAACAGTACCAACCACACAGGACTTCTATGAGGATTAAATGAATAATATGTGTCAAAGTACCTATAGGATAGTGTCTGACACATACTAAGTATTCAAGAAATGTTATCTATTATCTATCATTGTCAGCATTTGATAATTCAGTATGTGCTACCTTTACAAAATATATATTAAACTATGCTCTAATTTAAAAAATTAAAATGTAAAGCAAACTATCTCCAACATAAAAGGTATGCTTATTAATTAGGAAAAGCACTTCAACTATTAAGTGAGTGTCAGCTTTGGCTATTATGCCGATGTTTTACACGTGATTTCTCAACAAATATATGATCATTGTTTAAGGCATATACTTTCCCCGCTGTACTGCCAGACAAAACTACACATACGGCAAGTTGCTATGATTTTATAACCGCATAGTCCCATTAAATTTTAGTCAGCTAAAAAAGAAAAATGTTTCACCTGGTCTTATTCCAACATATTGCCACAAAACTATGCTAAGCAAAAGAATGAAAGGCAGAAAAAAGAACTGAGAGAGGGAAAGAAAAAAGAAAAATCTAAAAACAAAATCATTGAATCACTTTGCTGTACACCTAAAACACAGCACTGTAAATCAGTCATATTTCAATTAAAGAAATAAAAGATAGAAATAAAAATAAATAAGAACATTAAAATCTAGCATTAACATAGACAGGAGCCATGGAAAAACAATTCACAGAAGATCAACATTACCTTGAGAATGCACTAGAATTTGGAAATCCATTCAGATTTGGTTTAAAAATTACGTTTTTGAGCACTGTCTAAAGCATTTCCTTTATGTCCATGGCACTGCATTTAGATGAAACTGCTTTCACTGGTTAAAACTCAGATGAAATTGCTTTTACTGATCAAAACAATATTCAGATATTTATTCCAAAAACATAACAACTGAATATGACGTAAATGAACTAATTTCTGTAATTCTACAAAATCAGTAATGAACATGAACTTTATTTTGGAGACCACAGAGCATATGCCGATGGAGGCGGAGGATGGGACTCCTACCTACTTACAAATGAAATTATATAGTGTCCAGAATTTGCTTCAAAGTCATGAGAGTGGGGGGTATCAACAAGACTGGCCAGGTCTGTGCTGGTAATTGTCAAAGCCGGGTGAGGCTTCTCTATACTTGTGAATATTTTTAATTTTTTCCATAATAAAAAATTTTAAAAAGAAAAATACTTTTCTATTGCTGACAATGGTACATTTTTTCTCAAAAAAAAAAAAAAAACACTTCAAAACATAATAATCAGATACAGTATAAACATGACTTTAAAAAAGCCTAACAGCAACAAAAAGAGAAAGTCTTAAAGAGCCACACTGGGCAGTGGAGGGAAAAAAAAAAAAGAGCCATATTATATCCTTCATTGTTCCATGAGTGCTGCGCAGAGTAAGACAGATCACAGATCTACAGAAGGCTCTAGATTCCGCCCGCAAGTCTTTCCATTTAAGTCAGCCGCACTGAGGATGAAAGTGAATGGCCTCAACCAGGAGAAAAGTGGGAGCCGCGTCTGCGCTACACGTGCAGCCGCGGCAGCAGCCGCCCCGCAGAGCAGCTCCGGTGCAGGAGATCCCCGCACCTCTGATTTTCTGTTTGGGGGTGGGCAGAGAGGGCGGAAGGGAGAGAAATGTTCACGTTCCCTTCTGTGCGTAATTTAAAACAGACAATCTTAGCATTAAGGAAATTAGGACTCCGGCTTTACTGATGTTGATTTTAATGGCCAAGATCCAAAAACAGTTCTGGTTACAAGCCCATGGATAAACTCTTGATTCCTTTGTCAGTGGAGAGACCCAACTCATTACTTAGCACTCTAACCTTTCCCATACACAATTTGGATTCATTTTATTAAGAAAAAAGAAGTCTGCCTTTTTTTCCCTAAGAGAAGTGAATTAAAGAACACTTTTTAAGAAAGATGTTCATTTAGCAGCTTTCCTCCCAGAGTCTAAAAGCAATTAAACAGAGAGTACTGGGGAAAAGTAAAAGATTATCATATAAAAATGGGCTCCAAGATGAAGGCTGAATATGCACCATTGTCTAGCATATGACCACCAAGCCACATTTGCTTTTCAAATTCTTGTGAAAGCATTTGGCACCATTTTCCAATAATCCCATAGGACTTCTACTTCCTTGTTTTTTTAAATAGTTTTTCAAAACGTTGACACATTTATTGAACTATTTTTGGAAGACCTAGCTCTGTCTACCTTCAGGGCTCAAGATACAAATATATAAAAGCTACAGACAGCTATAAAACTTGGCAGGCTTCCTAAGTTCTCCAAGAAAACTTCAATTGGCAACTCCATTAACATCAAAAGAACACACAGGCTAGAGGGAACAACGCTGGACACTGGGAGACCTTGGCTGTGCCTGAAGCTCCATTACTAAATTGCTGAATGCCTTTGAGAACGCTTAACTCCTTCCTGACTCACTCTCCTTACCTGAAACAGAAGTCTATGCCTCAGTCAGCATATGCAGCTTTATGTTATCTACTAGGAGAAATCTTATTTTAAACCTGCCCAAAGTTTATCAAACTCTAGTAATCAGACCTGCTTTATAATTCTTGCCAAATCCAAACGGCCACTGTATTATTACTGATGTGACACTTATCCTTTTATCGTCACCTTAAAATACCTACTTTAGCCTTATAGTACGTAATATCAATGAAATCATAGTTTTGAAGTACTTGGGTATTTTTCTGATTAACACTGACATGTGTATTTAACCATTAAAAGAAAAAGATTCATCTGTGTACCACCTCAAATCATTTTAACATACCACCACATTTTGGGGAGATACTGCCCTGATCTATTTGCCTATAACATCCTCTACATTAATGTATAAAGTATTTGAATTAACTGCTAAAACCCACTCAGCAACTTAGTGAACAGATTAGTTAACAGTAATCACATGTACTCAGGAGCCCAGGGATCATCCTAGAGCTTCTCAGACCTTTCAGCCACTATCTTATTCAGATCCTCCATTTTTGGTTCACTTTTCCCAAAACTCATGCACAAAAACCCCTAATGTGTGTGTCTTTCCTTTAGAATAAGTCCCATTCTCTATTGATGCTCTAGTAATGAAATTTTTCACCCTTAAAGCATTTAACAGAACCCACATGAGTTCAAAGTTTCCTCTAATAACCAAAGAATAGTCAAATAGTCAAAGAATATTCAAATTTATGTATGCCAATCATGTGTCAGTCTAAAGACAGACAAACTAAGATATTCAATAAATTCCACAATAAGGTTGCCATTTCTGATACATATACATCAAATTGGTTTCTACTGTGTATTTTTAAATCTAGTTCAAATATATAAGATTAAGTGTGTGTACTGAATTAATCCTTGAAATATCACAAGAAAAAAATATAATACATTTTCTGAGCTCTTCCCAAGAAGCACTTTCTTATTTAATGACATATCAGTCACCCACTCCCACCCACCCTAGAGGTTGACTCAATCACCTGACTTTTCTGTTTTTCTATATATATATAACTGAAGTTCAACTCAGCTTCTGGCATGAAAAAAAAGGACAATTTTATGATGGCTGCAGTTCTTACCAACTGTGAGTACCACAATAATCTTGGAAATTTATTTTTATCAATTGAAAGCCCTAAATCTAGTGGGTTGAACATGAGTTAATTTCTGCTCACTCCAAAAACCACAGTAAATGACAGAAGGAAAATTAAAGGAAAAGAAAAAGGTACAAACCCACAAAAAGAAAGAAATAGGGAGGGGACAGGCCAGCAGATGAGATATATCAACAGAATTTTAGATGGAAAACAGATGTACAAAGTAACTGACTTAGAGCAGAGAAAGTCTAAACTTGAATTGCTATTCTGGTGGGGACCTACGAAAAACACTCTGATTGTTGGAGAAGCCCAGAGGGCCTTAGGAATTGGAACTTCCAGAAACTTCTGAGGGCTGAAGACAGGGACCTGTTGGAAATAAGGGCAAGGAATGTTTAAATCACACATACACTCTCATCAAACGCTGGCAGCCAGAAGACGAGAGGCTCACTCTACAGAACTTAAAAAAGAAAGGCTTTGCACTCAGAGGGCAGAGGTGAGTTCTACACGGTTAAACAGGGGGTCCAGTCACTCAGTCAACAAATATTTACCAAGTGCCTACTCGGCACAGGCACTGTGGCAGGTACCAGAAATACCGAACGAAAGAAGACAGAAAGATGTGCCTTTCGCTCCTCGGTCCTGTCTCCTCACAGCAAAGATTCGGAGCGACGGACACGAAAGGCCTCAGCACGTCACAGCTCTCAGGTCTTGGACACACCGCATTATAGCTCTTAGACAAACCAGGGTTACAGCTCTATTTTATTTAGAAGATAGCAGGAGAATCCATCCTCGAAGTGTGAGGGCATGCCAACCCAAAGACATGAAGAGAAGAGAGTGGAGGAGCACGCCAGCGCTTGGGGGGAGGGGAGGGGGAGGAGGGGGAGGGGAGGGGAGGGGAGGGGGAGGGGAGGGGGAGGGGGGAGGGGAGGGGGAGGGGGAGGGGGGAGGGGGAGGGGAGGGGAGGGGAGGGGAGGGGGAGAGAGCATGCTGCGCATGCACGCACATGGGGTGGGGGTGGGGGTGGGGTGGAGAAAGCATTTTGGCTTCTCCTTTTATATGGTTTTTCCTCCCCCTGGGCCTGCCCTATGCAAGTTGCCCTTAGCCAGGACTGCTGTTTGTTCTACCTGAGGTCTTCACTCTGGTCCTCAGACCTTACTTTGACCTTCTTTTGTTCTATTTTCACGGGCTTTTCCCTTCCTTGTCTTTTAGTCACCGCCATTTTGGACTCCTGTTTCCTATTCTAACTACCTAACACCTTCATCCAGTTTACATTCTACTGGGGGTTGATTCAATAAACAAAAACTAAAATATAAGGGTATCAGATGACAGCAATACACACTGCAGAAGGAAGAAAGAAACACAAAGAAGGGATTCAGGGCACACTGGGGTCAAGGTGGCGGGAGCTGGGTTGTAGTTTCGAATAAATGACCATGGAAGCCAAACTCTGATGGAGCTAAGGCAGTAAGCTGTGCAGGTATCTGCGGGAAGAATATTTCAGACAGAGAGAAGGCAAGGGGGGACATCCAGATGGGCAGGATTGGAGAAACAATATACACGAAAAAAGAAAAGGACATTTCCAGAAAGAATATTCAGCAGCCAAGGAGCATCTTTGAAAACAGAAAAGCAAAAAAGCTCAGTAGAGAGATTAGAAGAAAACATTGAAGTAATTTCCGAAAAGAGGGAACAAAAGGACAAAGGGATGACATCAGAGAGAAAAAAGTATCAAAACTGAAGGCACTGCAGGAAATTCAACATCCAAATTAACAGGAGTTCCAGAAAGCACAGAGAACAAAGAGGGAGTCATTGTCAGAGTGGAATATTTCTGAAAGACAAGAGTTTCCAAGCTGAAAGGGCCCAGTGAGTGCTCAGCACAATGAGTAAAAGACTCCCACACCATAGCACATCATCATGAAATTTCCAAACACCAAGTCCAAAGATAAAAATCCTGAAAACTTCTAAAGAAAGCAAACTAGCCACATACACAGAATCAGAAATTAGAATCTATAGTCAGCCTTCTCAAGAGAACATTGGGATGCTCTAAAATATTAATATGATGAAGCAACACCTTCAAAATTCAGAGGGAAAGTAACCACTAACTTAGAATTCTATACCCAGCCACACTATAAATGCATTCAAATTGAGAGTACAAAAAGGCATTTTAAGAGCGGGAAAAGTTGCTTTCAAATAGCAAAGTCTCAAGAAATTCACCTTGTTTGCACTTTCTTGGGAAACTACTGGAGGATGTACTCCTGTAAAGTAAGAGATAAAGAAGAGACAGGAAGTCTGGCACCCTGGAGTTAGGAAGAGAGGAAAAGAGCAATTTCAATGATCCTTTGGAGGAGAGCATGGCAACCCACTCCAGTATTTTTGCCTGGAAAATGCCATGGACAGAGGAGCCTGGCAGGCCACAGTGCATGGGGCTGCAAAGAGCTGGACATGACTGAAGTGACTTAGCACACACACACAGGCACAGAACACAACTGCAAAGTAGTTCTAGAAATAAACCAGCCCAGGAAGGATGTCCTTAATAAGAAAATGGTTTGCAATATAGTTTTCAACACAGTTTAGAGTTAAGGATAGGAACAAAAAAAAAAACTAAACAAATGAGGAAGAAGTAGGCAATTAACTTCAGGATAAAGCAAAAAGTTGTAAAAGAAAGTATATGCAGCCAAAGCAGGATACACAGCTCGGCTGCTGACTGTATGTGTTGTAGAAAGAGAGAACAGTGTGTATCTGTGTTGGGGAGGAGGGAGTCAGTAAAGGAGAATAGCCCCAACCAAGGTGGAAAGTCAATAGCTACTACTGTCTAAAGTGGAAAAAGCAAGAAAATCATGGTTTTAAACAAAACACATAGATAATAAAACCAAAAGAACTGAATGCAGTTGCCTCTAATGAGCAGAAATCTGTCATGAAGGAACCTGAAAAAGCAAGGGTCTGCTGCTTTTCTTTATAATCCCTACACTAGCACCTGACTTTCTAAATCATACACTAGCCCCCTGGGGAATGCCATTTGCACTGTGAATGAAGCAACAAAAAGTGTAAAACTGCTTGAAAAATTAAAAAAAGGAAGGAGGCACACATTTTATTCTGATGTGTTTCATACTCTGGGACATTTTTTTTACATTGAAACATCAGCCTGGCAACATTACACTAATGTGAAAAACAAGATGAAGGAGGGCTCTCGCCATTCCAGCTTGATTCAAGACTCATGCAGCTAAAGGCAGGACTCTGCTTCACAATCACACCATAACAAAAGAAACTAGAAGGCAAAAACCAGTTAGGAAAACAAGTTTACCTTCTGTTAAGTCAGATACTATAGATGCCAATAAATTTCTGAAATCTTTAAGTTCTACAGAGTAATAGCATTAATCAATGAAAGCAAGTAACTCACCCTTCCCTGCAGAAGAAACAGAAGTTTTAGCAGCACACAAGCTGGGTACCCTTGAGCAAATTATTCTGGCTTTAAGCCTCAATTTTTCATCTGTGAAATGAGCATACCAGCTATTTCAAGGTGTTGTTAGAAGAAGGATTGGGGATATTAACATGTATAAAGCACTAGTAGCTGGCTGTTGTTGTTCAGTCTACGCTCCAAAGGTTAATTTTCTTCCTTTTTCACCTGTTTATTATCAATGCTTCTAGGCTTGTCAGATGACATACAACGAAACATAGAACAAGGCTGAGCCACCAGCATCAAATGCACTTGTCCAGCAGAGACAAACAAGAGAACACAGCTGATGGGACAGCACCTCCAGCCAGGATGAAGGCTGGGTGGAAGGCAAGCAAGAAGTGCCAAACAGAAGCCTACATCATGGAGGAATAGTGCAAAAAAAAAAGAACAAAGAAAATAAAGAAATTGAATTAGACCAATTTCCTATATCCAACTACCTATTTAAAGAAAATACAAAGGAGGAACAGGTTAACTACACTAGACGATTGAAATCAGCAAAATTCACGCTGTGAGAACATAAAACAACAAATCAAATTTCTTCAACATACAAACTCCTGCAAAGAGAAATAAAGAGATGAAGGGGAAACCAGAGCTCATCAGTCTTAGGAGATACACCAACCAAACAACCTAAACGGGAAAAGAATTTGAAAAAGGATACATGCATAACTGAATCACTCTGTTGCACATCAGAACTAACACACATTGTTAACCAACTATCAGTCAGTTCAGTTGCTCAGTCGTGTCCAACTCTTTGCAACTCCATGAATCGCAGCACGCCAGGCCTCCCTGTCCATCACCAACTCCTGGAGTTTACTCAAACCCATGTCCATTGAGTCGGTGATGCCATCCAACCATCTCATCCTCTGTCATCCCCTTCTCCTCCTAACCAACTATACTCCAACATAAAATGTTAAAAAAAAAAAAAAAAAAAAGATACACCAACCAATCTTAACATGAGGATCTTAACCCAATCTGGATTCAAACAAGCATTTTCAAAATTGGTACTTAAGATAATTGGAGATTTGAATATCAAATATTTGAATATCAAAACTGAATATTTTATGAAATTAAGGAATTTTCAGTGTGATGATGGTATTCCAATCATGTCTACCAAAGAATTATCTGCCTAGATATATATACCAAAATATTAAATGATGAAATGAAAAAAAAGGTCCTCTAAAAAAACTGAATAACATACAAACAAGGTAAAGCTATGGGGTTTGGCAGTGTCATGCTAGGCTTCAGAGGATCAGGCAATCTGCTTCGGAGAAGGGGTGAGGAACTCTGGGAAGAACCTCGAGAGCACTCTTTCCGCGTCTGACTGAGGATCTACTGTATGCCACGATCCAGAAACCATGACTGACTATGAGCCAGAGGTCAGTCTTTGCTAAGGCAGAGGTGGGGAATGACCTCTGGCCCTGAAGCTAGAAAAGCCCCGCTGCCCGGGACACCTTCTTGAAGGTCATAGAGATTGGGTCCTTTTTGTATCTTCCAAAATTGCTATTTAGTAAAAAGAGATTCATCTCATTTTACTGAATTTACATCTCATTTACTGAAATTCATTTCATTTACTCAATGAAAACTCGTTGAGTTTTCAACTCAATAGTCTAAAGGAGCCAGGTATTTGATGCAAATGAATGAAAAGGTCCAGTGGTAATGTGAAGGAAAACGGGAGGGACTTGGGCAAAGTAGGAGGAGCATGATCTGTGCCAGATGGGGCAGGAACTCCTCAGCTCCAAGAGCAAAGTGTGGGCCCAAGGTTGCCAAAGCCCTCCAGTTTCCCCAGAGAAACCTAAAATGAAGATATTTCTGTGACTTTCCTGGTGGTCCAGTGGCTAAGACTTCATGCTCCCAATGCAGGGGGCCGAGGTCAGATTCCTGGTGTGGGAACTACATCCTACATGCCACAACTAAGACCCCGCGCAGCCCAATAAATAAATAAACAAAATTTCTTTTTTAAAAAAGATATTTCTGTGAAACTTCCTGATTTCTTAATGTTGTCAACTAATTGAAAGTTAAAACACACTGTTATGGGGAAAACATGTCTGCAGATCTACTTCATGTACAAAAAGATGTATTAGATGTAAAAAGGTCATATTTTAATGCCATATGTAGGGGTTTAAACACTATCAATAAAAATTTCATTAACAACTTTCTTGCACCAAGCTCACTGAAATTACAAAGGAAGTTACAATACAATAGCATATACATACAAATTTTACACTACAAATTAGTTATCTCCAGCAACATAATAAAAAAGACTAAAATCTGTCTGTGATATTGAAATTAGATCCAAACGGTTTTGCCACCTATATGCTTTTTAAACACTGCCAAAAACAGTGGGTAGTTTGTTAAAAAAAACTAGAGATACCGTACTGAAATTGTGAAAAAGTGGTTTTAACTTGAGATCACCATAGGAAATTACAGTTTCATATTGAAGACTGTACTTTCGCACAGTCTTATAATTATTCCTGATCACTGCAAAAAAAAAAAAAAAAAAAAAACACTGCTTACCACATATTCACATGAAATCCACTAGATCTTTTCCTAACCTAACAATTTTCACAGAGGCCAGGCCCTGTGCGAAGCGTTTTATAAGCACTAACTCATTTAGTCCTCTTCTAACTTTCTGAGGTAGGTTATAATTATTAATTCCCATAGTGAAGATAAAGAAACTGAGGCCTTGAAAAACAATTTACCTAAGGTTCCACTGGCATAAATGGCAGTCTAACCAATACCAAAGTGTGGACTTGTCACTGATCTCTTCTAATTAATATTTTCATCAAAGAAATTTTTAAGGAAATAATGGCACATTAAGTTCAAGGTAAGGAAATAAGAGGCCAATATTATATCAGAATTTAGTTTAACCTTGACAATCGGCTAAAATGGGACAACTAAAAGAATTCAACCGAAAGGAAATAAGCACAATAGTGGGGCATGAAAGTGCAATGGGGTGACACATACACAAAAAAAGGAAATCTCTTAAGACTTTGATTCTCTAATCTCAAAAATAAGAATAGAACTACATCAGCAGTTTTCAACATTTTCTGTTTCCCAAAACCCTTTCAAAATCTTCTCCCCAAAATCCCTCTCTCTCTGACACACACACACTTGACTTAACAGTCTCAGACAGTTCATGAACCCGTGGGGCCCACTCACCCTGAGCAACACCTTCCCCACCAAACCCACACTTCTCACCTCAAGGTCAAGAATCTAAACTAAATGATACTCACCCTCCCTTCTCGTACCTTAGGGAGATGAAGTGAAGGTGAAAAACAAGTAGACTGACTAGACAAAAAGGAAAAGATGTAAGAATTATAGCAAAGTGTAAATTACATATTAATTTAGTAGCTTCAGGATGCTGGGATGTGTACAAATATTAATAGACCACAGGAAACTCAAAAACATGATTAAACTTAGCACTTTTTTATCAAGGTGGTAGGTCCAGCTCCAACGCTCATCAGGAGGTCTGGAAACCTGAATTCAAAGCTTAGAAAAAATGATTAGAGAGTTGGTAATCAGACTTACGTGAAAAGTTTTTAAAATCACAATTTTCTTGGAAAAAGGCGATTAGAGGGTAACATAAGTCTTCACTTGTAGCTCAGTCGATAAAGAATCTGCCTGCAGTGCAGGAGACCTGGGTTTGATCCCTGGGTTGGAAAGATCCCCTGGAGGAGGAAATGGCAACCCACTCCAGTATTGTTGCCTGGAAAATCTCATGGACAGAGGAGCCTGGTGGGCTGCAGTCCATGAGGTCACATAGAGTCGGGCACAACTGAGTGACTAACACTTACTTACTTACTTACTTACTAAGTCTTCAAGTATTGAAAATTCCTTCACAGTGTGGACATAAAAGCCATAAAAAGAGCAAAGCACGAGGAAGCTGGCTTTTTGGTAAAAGTATGAACAATTTAAATATCAATACAATGAACTCCCCTAACTGACCTAGACAAGGTCCTACAGGTAAACATGACAAAAGCATTTTGGAACTCTTCTCGTGCCCTCTGGTTCTTAACCTGGAAAGAACCAAAACCATCCCCACGACACCCAACTTAGTTACAAATGTGAAATGTCAGCTGGACTACTAAAGCAAATCTTACTTATGATAGTTCTCAGAGCAAATAAAAAGATAATTCTTATTCTTCAAATTGATTCCATATTACTATAAAGATTATTTCTGAAGCAATCTATATACATTTAGATCTTTATGGCTCTATCTAATATACTAGATATGGGGCTTCCCAGGTGGCACGAGTGGTAAAGAACCTACCCATCAATGCAGGAGACGTAAGAGATGCAGGTTCAATCCCTGCGAAGATCCTCGAGAGGAGGAAATGTTAACCCACTCCAGTATTCTCGCCTGGAGAATCCCATGGACAGAGGAGCCTGGCGGGCTACAGTCCACAGTTCGACTCACAAAGAGTCGAACGTGACTAAAGCTACTTGGCACACATGCACAGTATCCTGGAGTAAAAAAGAATAATAATAATAATACCAAAATGCAGAGTGTATGTGATATGCAAACATATTTCTATTTTAAAACTAAGAATATGAAATTAGTCCAAATTCAATCTTTGGGGGGGGGGGGGGGGTAAAAAGCAGAAGGGACTTCCCTGGCAGTCCAGTGGTTAAGAATCTGCCAGCCAATGCAGGGGACATGGGTTCCGGGAAGACTCCACGTGCTTCAGAGCAACTAAGCCCACAAGCCCAACTACTGAGCCTGAACTCGAGAGCCTGCACTCCACAACAGAAGCCACTGCCGTGCCTGTGCGTGGCAACTAGAGAAAGCCCACAGACAGTAACAAGGGCCCAGCACAGCCATCTAATAAGTAGTTTTTTTTTAAAAAAAGCTGAAGCAGTATGGATGTACTCATAAGCCACCTAAGACCTACCCCATACCAAGGGGAAAGCAACATCACTTTTTAAAAAATGAGAAAATTGAGAAAAAATCACTAAAACTCTCATTTAAATCAACGATATCCCAACCACCAGATATTTAGGAAAATAAAGTACAGGTTAGCTACCCTCCTAAACATGAAAAACATGCATCTAAGAAACCCATATAGATTAAGCCAACCACAGAACAAGAGGAAATAATAAGAGTAAGAAAACCAAATCCTCTATATGAAATATAACCTACATAACATTTCTACATGCAACAGTACCAGATTCTACAATGTTAATTCCAACTTTCAAAAAATCCTCACTAAAAGCACTTCCAATACATTACATGGTTTCAACAAATTAATTCATCAAATTATTAAGTACCAACAACGCCATAGACACCTCACATAACTCTACAAATGGACTCCCTTTCTCATATAAAATATACACACTTTATAGAAAAAAAAGTTTTTAAAAACATTAACCATCACCATTTATTTCTAGTTGATATTAAGAAATTATTTCCTCCCTTTTTGGCCTGTAACATCTAAGAAATAACAGTATTTACACTTGGAAGCCATTCCCCTATTCTTAAGGATACCAGGCACTGACTCCATTTTAGATTTTAATCTGGGGCACCGCTCTGTCAGAGGAATGACAGAAATCTTATGAGTATCAGGTTGCTGGTCTATGCCAAAATATGGCATCCCCAAAGGGCACTCTCTCTGGAAGCTGTGGGGGAATCATATACAAATCTTCTATGAACTAAGGCCTTCCAAAGAGAATGGAAATGTTTGAGTGTTGAGGAAAAGGGCTGAGAGTGGATCTGCTGACTCCTAAAGGTCCGGCCCTGAGATTCCAAGATTCTATAAACGGGCAGTAAATTAGAGTTTGGCTAGTATTTGCTGAGTATTGAAGCCAGCATAAACATTTACTTGAGGCTTTTAAATGTGTAAGGGTAGCCAGTGGTTAGGTACAGTAATTCTGAATCTGAAAAAAACAAACAAGGCCACTGGCTATGTTTCTAAATAAATGTGGGGGTGGGGGAGGTCAGCATATTTCCTTTGTTTTCTCCGAGTAAACAATACAGACTTTCAGAAACGCAAAATTGGATCCTCAGCAATATTGATCCCTATAAACTATATTAATGCCTTATACAGATACTAGCAATTCATACTTCTCCAGAAAGTCCACGCATAGTCTCTAAAAAGACTATGTCAGTTCAAAAAACAAAGGAAAAAGGCCTATGCTTTCCTGTGGAAACAGAAACAAAACCAAATCTTCAAAAATATTTAGCATTCTGCTACATAAAACATAAACCCCACATTCCTAAATAAAATGGCAAAGACAGAACCTTTGTAGTTCTCTAGTCAGTTATATGAGAGTGGTGATTCAGGGCAAAACCCGACCTTAAACATAACTATACGATATTACTAAATTACAGAGTAATTTTACCAATAAATATTCCAGTTAAGGACTGCTTTGTCATCTTTGCAAGTATTTTTAGTTGAAAGCAAGTGGTTGGGAAGTCCACGTGGACATGGTTCTGATTTTTAAAAAATCTATTTTTAAGACCTGGTGACTGGATAGGTTTTCTAAACTCAGTTCTTTCGAACGGGTAATTTGGAAAGGGTAAGCCACAAGGACGTTACTTAAGGAGCAAAGGACCTAACAGGCCTACCAACTCAGATCAACACAAAACTAACTTAGAAACCTCCAAATCTAATGATAGGCCCAGTCATCAATGCCTGTACGCACACAGAACTGAACTGAAAGCTACCTCTCCAAATACAGCAAGGGCTATCTGAATTCTCTTGTTTTATATTGCCATAGTCGTTTGAGGGTGGGCTTCTCTTTGCATTTGTCTCTTAAATCTGCAAATCTGCTCCTTTTTACTTGGAATTAAGTTTCAGATTTTAATATACATACCCAGTTTTATATATATATATATACACACATACACACACACACATACATATATATACATACACCCAGTTTAATATACATACCCAGTTGAGAACACTATATAGTTTAAATTTTTATTGAAGTTAATAATTTTACTGAAATTCATTAAATGATTTTTTAAATCACTTTTAATTATTTTAGGCAATCCCCATCCAATTTAGATATCAAGAATCTGAAGTTGGGGGCTCCACTCAACCACGTATTTTCTCTGGAAAGCCTAAATTTGACTAGAAATAAAAGATTAAAGCACTGTTATGATTGGGTCTTTCTTAAAGAGGGATGTTTTAAAAGGAAAGAAACTGTCCCCTCCTGTTACTCTACATGAGCAGCCTCTTGTTCTCAGCAGTCCTTCTGCACACAAGACCACTACTGACTTCAGTGGGAATTCTGCCCAAGAAGTGAGGAAGACAGGGAGGATTAAATTAGCCCTAAATCCACGCCATTGTTCCAAGCCATTACCACTTGTACAGTTCTCCAATAACCTCTATAAAGTAGACATCTGAGATTTGATTGTGATTTCTCCAACTGAATTTTAGGACTGACCCCTGGAGCTTTGACAGGTGACACAACCTAGCTCTTTAAAAGCTGTGTCAGCCTGATGGATGTACTCAGCTGGCCCTTATCACAATCCAAGATTGTGGTTTCTCACAGCAGAGTCCTGCAAGCGGAAACTGAATAGGATTAAGTACTATTCGCTTCCGAGTAAAACCTGTTCACAGACAGAATTTTAAATCCCAGCTCCTGCGGCCAAGGAACTGACTCAGTTTCCCCTCAAGTGCTAAACCCAAGAGGAAATGTGATAGGATGCGAGTTAAAACTCAAATTTCCCATAGAGTATTATACATCGAGAATACAGAAAATAGCTGATTCCGGCGAAAGAAGGAAAAAAACAAGGGAAAAATAAAAGGAGAACTTTAAAAAAAATGCAAGAATAAAGGATAAACTGTTAAGATTCATTTAAAAAAAAAAAGCTTAGATAACAGTAACAAGAATAAGATGCCTGGCATACACGTGCCATTTCTGATGCGAGAAGTTCAAAAAAACTGAGGAAAGGATGTGATTCAGAAAAGAGAACATATATTCACAGATCCTCTAGGTTCTTCCTTCCGTCTCACCCCACTAGAGCTCTTAAAAACGGCCAGCTGTGCTGTTCATGGGGAATGCAATTTAAGGCGTCCTAAGCAGCAGCAGCAAGCCAGCGGGAGGATCTACATAGACCCCCTCCCCAAAATAGTAAACTAGACAAGGGCTCTTCTAACCTCGCCAAAACACCCTGACCTGAAGGGAGATGAGAGATCTCAGAAATTACTAAAGACGTCTTCCCGAGCTGCCCGGGGAAGGGACTCCTGCTGGGGATTTAGACTGATTCCAACCCTGCTCACTCCCGGTCCTTACCCCAGCAGCGCAACTAAAAATGCTCCCAACTCTCTGCCGTCAAACAGTGGAGAAAAATCAGCCATCGCTGGTGAGATGGCCTGGGTGCCGGGACTGCAAGGATCAGAGAGCAAAACCTGCGTCTCTCTCCGCTTTGGTCGGGAGGTCCGCGTCTGGAGGCACCGAGCGAGTGACGCCGCCGGAGCCCCGCTACCGGGAGCGCCCAGGCGCGCGGCCCGCCCCGAGACGCGTGGCGTCCTCGCCCGCGTTTCCTCTCCCAAAACCATCCTGCTGGAGGGCAACGCTGCTGCCGCCGCGTGCCCCCGGCCCGGAAGGAGGGGGCCGCTCCGCATCGGGACAGGCTCGCGCGCCGCGGCCCGCGCCCAGGATGGAGCCGGATCCCTCCTGCAGCCGCGCAGCGGGGCCCGGGACGCGTGACCCCGAGCCCACTGCACCCCCACTGCACCCCCGCGGGGGCGGCGCAGCCCTCCTCGTGCCCCCACCTCTCTCGCCGCCGACCAGACGAGGCCCCCGCTCTCACGAAGGGAGAAGCAGGGGGACCGCAGTGGAGCGGGGATCCGGCCTGGAGCAACAGGACCGGTCCCGGGTCGGGAACGGGGAGGAGGGCAGACAGGGAGCCGCAGAAAACCCCAACACCGGCAGCCCTCCCCCTCCCGGTGGGACCGTCCCGCCACCGCTTCCTGCCCGGGATCAGCTTCCCAGCTGCAGCCACAGGAAAAATCCGAGCCGCCCCTGCAAATCCGCAGAGACCAGACGCTCGGCCCCGGGATTCCCCCGTCCCGGGCCAGCCATTCCGCAGCTCCGCACGCCTCCTTACCCGGACGCCGCACTCAGGAGCTCGCTCGCCGAGGGGACCAGTCCCGCTTCAGCCCCAGCCGCCGGCCCGCCGCGCCCGCCTCCTCCCTCCGCTAGGTTTCAAATTGAAATTCCCTGGCTGGGGCCGTCAGAGGACTCGCGCGCCAGCCCCGCCCCCTCGCGGCGGAAGCTCCTCCCGCACCCCCGCCGGACGCGCCCCCGGTGCGGAAACCCCCGCGGGCCACGACACGCCCCCTACGCCCAGGCCACGCCCCCTCCCCGCCCCGGCCTGTGCGACCGACTCTTTCAGCGGGATTAGCGGCTCGGGGTCGCCGGATAAACCGGCGCGGAGAGACGCGTCTCGCCCTGGGAGCTCCCCTCGATAACGACTGATAATGCTTGTATTCAAGCCGCTCTTACTCGCGCATCCAAATATTAAATGCCCTTTTATCAACTTCTAAAAGTTATTTCTTCAAAGTGAATCCGCTTACTAAACCTTTCTTGAGTACCTATTCGGTGGCAGACCCCAAGCTAGGCCCTGGTGAAACAGAAATAAGGAAAACTAGGTTCTCCTCTGTCTAGAGTGGAAGAAGTGCTTTCACAGCCAAGACAGTGAAAGGGAACCGTTTATTCCTCCTGTGGGAGGCACCGGAGGGATTGGGGAAGCCCTCTGGAAGAGGGCCTTTTATAGTGAACCCAAAGTGTGGGTGGATCTCCAGGCAGGGGCCTAGGAGCCTGGACTGCAGGCAGAATGCGGCGGAAAAAGGGCTAGAAGCCCGAGGTTCAGGCCAGTTGTGGAAAGACACACAGACGATTTCTTCCGGTTCTTTCGTATAATTATATCGCTTTCTCTCAGATTCTACTCCTTTCTTCTTCTCTGAAAGTTGGCATGTCGTTAGGTCGGCTTTTCCTGATCATTGCCTCCAGGGTCGGTCACACATGTACCTCTTCTTCTTTGCCTCCTCCCACCTCGACTGAGATCTTTAAAGACTCCACCTCGGCTAAAATCAAGTCTTTTCTTTCCTAAACAGTCTTTTCTAAAATTATCAATGTCCTTTGGGAAGACCCAGAGGAATCGGGTGGAGAGGGACGTGGGAGGGGGGATCGGGATGGGGAATACATGTAACTCCATGGCCGATTCGTGTCAATGTATGCCAAAACCCACTGCAACGTTGTGAATTAGCCTCCAACTAATAAAAATAAATGAAAAAATAAAATAAAATTACCAATGTCAAATGAAACACCAGTTCCAATACCTTTCACGTGTATGATATTTTCAGTTAACAAAGCATATTAACATTTTATCTTTTGATCCTCACAGGAGTTTTATGAAAAAGGCAGGGCAAGTGTTATCTTCACTACATCAAAGAAAAAAGTAAGAGTCAGGAAGATAAGTTACTTGCTAAGGTCCTGCCAGTGAATAATAAAAATAATAAAATCTAACATTTATTGCTTGCTTTGTGTGCCGGGGATTGTTCTCTGTCCCACACATGAGTTAACTTAGTTAATGCCCCCCTATGCCAAGAACTCAAGTAAAACTTAATAGGGTAGGTTAACTACCACAGAGAGGAAGTCGGACTAGAAAGCAGTTCTGGTAAAGAAGACCAGGGAATATTATGAGACAATACTATTATAAACTTTCAGGCAGATTTACAATGAAATGAGGACTTGAAACTACACAGGTCTTAAAACTATGCAGACCTTGAAACTAACTTCACATGTGTCATTTTATTTTTTTAAAGACTCCCTAAAATTATATAAGACTTAGGACCCATAGAACCTTAATCTACCTGTGATGAAACCCTCTTAAAATGTTAATGCAATATAATAAATTAAATGTAGGCATAATATATAGAACATAATGTCCTTACCAGAGGAAATTATGTCCCTGCTATATCATCTGTTGAAGTCTGCAAATCACTTCTGTATACCACTTTTAAAAAAAATAATTGTATTTATTCGTTTATTTTTGGCTATTCTGGGCCCTTCCTGCTGCACAGGTTTTTCTCTAGTCTCGGTGAGTAGCGGCTGTTCTTCGCTGCAGTGTGCAGGCTTCTCATTGCGGTGGCTTCTCTTGGGGCAGAGCACAAGGGCATGTGGCCTTCAGTAATCACAGCGTATGGGCTCACTAGCTGCAGCTCCTGGGCTCCAGAGCACAGGCTTTTCAAGAGCTGTGGTGCACAGGCTTAGTTGATCTATGGCATGAGGGATCTTCCCAGACCAGGGATCTAACCTGTGTCTCCTGCATTGGCAGGCAGATTCTTTACCACTGGGCCACCAGGGAAGCCCTGCACACCACCTTTTAAGAGGAATCTTGACAAGTTAAATTATATCCATAGATGGGTAACCTTGATAATGTGGGAACCAGCAAATCTTAGCCTAAAGAGACAATTAAAGGTGATGGAAAGATTGTTATCAAATATCTGAAGGCTATTATGTAGAAGAATTATACTCTATTTTGGACACAGCCTTACTTGGCCCCAACATCTCAATGGAATGAACCAAATTTAGCAAAGACCTAGAAGGAAGTGAAGGTAGGAAGATCACAAAGAAGGAGCTATAAGGAAGTGAAGAAAACAGGTGGAACAGGGTACCACACAGATGTCAGTAAACAACAGGTGGTGGTCCGGGCAAACAGAGGAGTCCCAACAGGGCAAGAAGAGGGGACCAGACGGACAGCAGGACAAGGTCTGAGCAGGTGAACACTGGCTGGAACACTGGCTACACAGATAAGGCGATAACATTAATCCCTCAGAAAACAGACTGATAAGAGCAAGTCTGGGTTTTCCCACTAGACAGATTGGAGCGACAGGCGAGACTGACACTGAGAAAAGACAGGAGTAGATACCAGATCTGAGATTCATGCTACATCCACGTTTAGCATCACAGCCTTAATTCTGGGCACCATCTGCAAGCAAAGCCAGTCTGGCAATTTGGACTATAAATTCACCCAGGACTTCTTTGGTGTTCTTATTTACCCACTCACTCACACAGGCATGCTCCTGAGAAATCTTGATCTCACTATGCTGGTGATTCATTCTTTTATCTTTTGCCTTCTGGGCACCAAGCCCAACCAGGTGGAAGTATCTGGGTGACTCTGGATTTGAAACCTGCCCTTCTTTCCACGATACACAGGCAAGAAGACCTGGCAATGCCCCAGCACGCTGTGTGATGGAGGCAATCTCAGGCTTCCCTGTGAATGCGTGCATCCCAGTTCTACTGCCAGAAGCTAACAAAGATTCCATGAAAATGCCAAAAGGAGTCACTTGGCCACTCATTGGAGCAGTTTGTGCTCCCTGTAACTGCACAACTCCAAATTTTGATGACAACCATTCTATTGCTTCTGATTCTTCGGGGCCGTCATGCAAGCAGGGCTCAGTAAGCTGGCTCATCTCTGCTCCATGTGGTGTCAGCTTGGGAGGCTCATCCACGAATGAAGGATCCAAGATGGCCTCCCCCCATGTCTGGCAGTTGGTGCTGCCTGTCACATGGGGAGCTTAATTTCTCCTTTACATCAGCTCTCATCTTCCAGGGCCTCTCTCTTCCACGCAGCCTCTTAGCTGGATACCCCAGACTTCCTTACGTGATACCTGGCTTCTGAGGAGGTAGAAACAAAAACTGCAGGACCTTGCAGGCCTTGGCCCAGAAGTCCTAGAGCCTCACATGTGCTCCATCCTGTTGATCAAAGCAAGTCGGAGAGCCAGCCCCAATTTGAGAAGACTTCTTTCACAGACTTCATCTCTTCTTCATAGACTTCATCTCTCACTGGGAGGAGTGGGAGGTGTATACAGTGATAGGAAGAATTGTTGACAGTCATCCTGGTAAACAATTCATCACAGAAGCCAGGATTTTTAAGCAACCCTTCTCCTTTCCATGTATAGTAAGATTTTCCACAGGTTTTTCCTCAAAAGCAATACAAGGCCCCTTTCCATCTAAGACACACTGTGTGATGATAATCTCCTTTTGAAAGGCCATTCCCAGCTATTACTAATAATGCAAATAAGCATATCAAGCCTGTTAGATCACAAGGAACACAACTGATACTAATGGAGAAGATTGCCCATTTCCCAGAGATCCTGGACATTGTGCAGGATTCCATGACAGGAGATTTTGCATTGTTTTCCCTGTGGAGGAAAGATATATGTTCTTTGTGTGGAAGGAAGGATAAAACGGGTATTTGCTGACAGAATAGGTAATGGCAGAGACAAGGCTATGTGGTTACCAAACCATATTTTCTTTTCCTTTGGAGCACAAAACTATCAGTATCTCTGAGCCTCCTTTGCAATTAAATGTGGCCATGTGAGTGGGTTCTGGCTAACGGAATGTGGTTAGAGTTGATGTAAACTGCCTCTAGGAATAGTTCCTATTAAAAAATCTCCTGTGTGATCTTTCATGCTGCTCATCTCTCTTACTTTATTTGCCAGATGCAGAGGACCCAGAGAACTCTGGGCCCTGAGATGATAGATTCTCTAGAAAGTAGAGCCAAGATCCCTGAATGAAGCAGAGTCCTTCCTCATCCCCATCCATAACCCACATTGGATTATGAGCAAGAAGTAGGTACAGAATAAACCTTTATCATGGTTGCACCAATAAGATTTTGAGGTTGGTTTTTTTAATTAGCAATTAGCCCATCTGCAGGTCTTACCCAGTGACTCAGTGGTTAAGAATCCACCTGCAGTGCAGGAGACAGGAGTTGGATCCCTGAGTCGGGAAGATCCCCGGGAAGAGGGCATGGCAACCCACTCCAGTATTCTTGTTTAGAAAATTCCATGGATAGAGGAGCCTGGTGGGCTACAGTCCACAGGGTCGCTAAGAGTAAGACACAATTGAAGTGACTGAGCACCAGCCTATCCTGAAATTATAGCAATGCTAAAATAATTCTTCCAGAAAATAAGAAAAGAAGTAACATGCTTCAAGTCATTGTATAAAACCAAAAGTCACTGAGAATGATACCATAGGGAAGATCTTGAGGTTAATGTCAAAAAACAGGCAGAATAGTTCTAATAGTTCTAACTGAAGATACTAATAATATAAGGAAAAGAATGATAAATTCTCATTAAGGGTGTTCATGGAAATTGGACAAAGCGGGTAGGTGGCTTTTAAGAGGCAACACATAAACAAAGGCGTTAAGGCTTTAAAAAGGAGCTTGAGTTAGGATTCACTGCAGGTTTTCGTAAGATTGTTAGTTTATTAAATGTTTTATCCATTTATTATTTTAAACTTAACTTTCCCAGAAAGTCTTAGCTAAGCAAAAACCCCAAAGCATGCTAATTAGATTTATTTAAATTCACACTCAGCCAGATTGAACAAATATTTTCATCTGATGCACCATGTGCTAAGTAGACTGGCGAACCACCCCATTCCCAACCCCCACCCCCTGCAAAAAAAGAGTAGCACTTGGCTTCAACTGTTTAACCCATTGTTCAGTGACACCTAAGTAAGTAGTTGCTTAGTGAAAGTATTATATATAAAAAAACAATGTATACTTCATCTGAGAGCCTCATGTACCTTTTGTAAGAGTATGACATTCACCCTAATGGTTGTACATGTGAAGTATTTAATTACAAAAAAAAAATGTAGGTGAACTAAAAGAGTGTGACTGAGTAGAATCTTCCAAAGGTGGATGGACATGAGACTTTGCCGTAAGATCTGATTGTTTGTTTGAGCTCAGTGATGTCAAGCAAAGCTGTCTTGGCAAGTTAAACTGGGTACTTTATTGACTGGAGTGGAGTAGGGACTCACAAGAAGAATTCCAGACACATGGGAGTTTTTCAGAGAACGAAAGTTTAAGGTGTGAGAATAGCCTGATTGGGACACCTATTAACTAAACCACCAACTTTGATAAATCTTATCAACCTGGTCAAGCAGCTTTCCTGTTTCTACACTGACACCTGTTTGGACTTCCAGAAACTCTGTGACCCAGAGTACAGGTTTCTCAGTTGGTTTCATTTAGAGCATTAATAAAAAAAATAAAAGGTTTCTGGTATGTCTTAGAAAACACCAACAGACAAGGACAGACTTTGAAAATAGAGTAGTGTCTAATCCTTACACCACAGAGAAAATTAATAAGGTTGTCTGGTTGTCCAGAGTTAACCAAGGTGTGATGGGGGTTGGGGACGGGGGTAAAGAAAACCCATAGTGAAAAAATTAAAATTTCCCCAAGGGAAGAGTCATCTATAATATATATGCAAATAAGACAGAGTGAAAGAAACCTATTAATTTGTGTCATTCTTTTTAACAGTTAAATGTTTAGGTTAAAATGTATGGAACTTGTCTCTTATATATTGTATATATTTAAAAATATATATATATTGTATATATATATACAATGTATATATATTGTATATATTTAAAAATCTTTGCTTCTATATGCAATACGTACAACAAAACTAATATCCTTGTACCTTTGTCTATGAGTACATGTAGGAGCCTTTTGGTCAATATCCTTTATCAAATTAAAAATACTTTTTAATCTTAAATTGCCAAGACACTGCTTTTTCTCTTTTTAAATCATGAACACTTATTGACTCAAATAAATTTTTTCTGAATTTATTAATATTATCATAAATAATTTCTTTCCTTTATCTGGTTTTGAGGTAAATTACATTAAATGATTTTCAAACATTAAATCAATTTTGCCTTCCAATAATAAAACTTGATTTTGAAGTAGTATCCTTTGTATGCACTGATCTGATACATTCAGTTTGCTAGTATTGTAGCTAGAATTTTTAAATTTTCATTCATGAGAGAAATTGGACTGTAATATTGCCTTTTTAATAGTACCCTTTTCAGACTTTGACATCAAGGTGAAATGAAGTGAAGTGAAAGTTGCTCAACTGTGTCCAACTCTTTCAGACTCCATGGACTATTAAAAGTCCATAGAATTCTCCAGGCCAGAATACTGGAGTGGGTAGCCTTTCCCTGAATTTGGCAATAAGGAGTTCGTGATCTGAGCCACAGTCAGCTCCTGGTCTTGTTTTTGCTGACTGTATAAAGCTTCTCCACTTTGGCTGCAAAGAATATAATGAATCTGATTTCAGTATTGACCATCTGGTGATGTCCATGTGTAGGGTCTTCTCTTGTGTTGTTGGAAGAGGGTGTTTGCTATGACAAGTATGTTCTCTTGGCAAAACTCTGTTAGCCTTTGACCTGCTTCGTTTTGTACTCCAAGGTCAAATGTGCCTGTTACTCCAGGTATCTCTTGACTTCCTACTTTTGCATTCCAATCCCCTATAATTAAAAGGACATCTTTTTTTGGTATTAGTTCTAGAAGGTCTTGTACATCTTCAGAGAACCATTCAACTTCAGCTTCTTCAGTGTTACTGGTCGGGGCATAGACTTAGATTACCCTAATATTGAATGGTTTGCCTTAGAAATGAACAGAGATCATTCTGTGGTTTTTGAGATTGTATCCAAGTACTGCATTTCAGACTCTTTTGTTAACTATGATGGCTACTCCATTTCTTCTAAGGGATTCTTGCCCACAGTAGTAGATATAATGGTCATCTGAGTTAAATTCGCCCACTCCAGTCCATTTTAGTTTGCTGATTCCTAAAATGTTGATGTTCATTCTTGCCATTACCTGTTTGACCTTTACCAATTTGCCTTGATTCATGGCCCTAATATTCCAGGTTCCTATGCAATATTGCTCTTTACAGCATCGGACTTTACTTCCATCACCAGTCATATCCACAGCCGGGTGTTGTTTTTGCTTTGGCTCCATTTCTTCATTCTTTCTGGAGTTATTTCTCCACTGATCTCCAGTAGCATATTGGGCATCTACCAACCTGGTGAGTTCATCTTTCAGTGTCCTATCTTTTTGCCTTTTCATACTGTTCATGGGGTTCTCAAGGCAGGAATACTGAAGTGGTTTGTCATTCCCTTCTCCAGTGGACCATGTTTTGTCAGAACTCTCCACCATGACCCATTCATCTTGGGTGGCCCTAAACAGCATGGCTCATAGTTTCACTGAGTTGGACAAGGCTGTGATCCATGTGATCAGTTTGGTTAGTTTTCTGTGATTGTTGTTTTCATTCTGTCTGCCCACAGACAATAAGGATAAGAGGCTTATGGAAGCTTCCTGATGGGAGAGACTGACTGTAGAGGAATCTGGGTCTTGTTCTGATGGGCGGGGCCATGCTTAGTAAATCTTTAATCCAATTTCTGTTGATGGGCAGGGCTATGTTCCCTCCATATTGTTTGACCCGAGGCCAACTATGGTGGAGGTACCGAGCATGATGGCGACCTCCTTCAAAAGGTCCCGTGCATGCACTGCTGCTCTCGGTGCCCCCGACCCTGCAGCAGGCCACTGCTGATCCATGCCTCTGCCAGAGACTCCTGGACACTCACGGGCAAGTCTGGATCAGTCTGTTGTGGGGTCACTGCTCCCTTCTCCTGGGTCCTGATGCACAAGGTTCTGTTTGTGCCTCCAACAGTCTGTTTCCCCAGTCCTGTGTAAGTTATGGTGACTCTATGGTGTGGTTAATGGTGACCTCCTCCAAGAGGGCTTATGTCACATCCAGTTCTACTGCACCCAGAGCCCCTGCCCCTGCGGCAGGCCACTGCTGACCTGTACCTCTGCAGGAGACACTCAAGCACACTTCTGGCTCCGTCTCTTTGGGATCTCTGGGTCCTGGTGCACACAAGGTTTGTTTGAGCCCTCTGAGCATCTCTGGCAGGTATGGGGTTTGATCCTAAATGTGATTTTGCCCCTTCTACCGTCTTGCTGGGGCTTCTCCTTTGCCCTTGGATAAGGGGTATATTTTCTTGGTGGGGTCCAACATTCTCCTGTTGATGGTTGTTGAACAGCAAGTTGTAATTTTGGAACTCTCGCAGTTCTCCATCATCTTTTGGTAAATTTGGAAATTTGGAAAACTCAGCAGTGGCCACAGGACTAGAAAAGTTCAGTTTTCATTCCAATCCCAAAGAAAGGCAATGCCAAAGAATGTTCAAACTACTGCATAATTGCACTCATCTCACACTCTAGCAAAGTAATGCTCAAAATTCTCCAAGCCAGGCTTCAACACTACATGAACCATGAACTTCCAGAAATTCAAGCAGGATTTAGAAAAGACAGAGGGATCAGACATCAAATTGCCAACATCCATTGGATCATCAAAAAAGCAAGAGAGTTCCAGAAAAACATCTATTTCTGCTTTATTGACTATGCCAAAGCCTTTGACTGTGTGAATCACAACAAACTGTGGAAAATTCTTAAAGAGATGGGAATTCCAGACCACCTGACCTGCCTCCTGAGAAATCTGTATGCAGGTCAAGAAGCAACAGTTAGAACTGGACATGGAACAACATACTGGTTCCAAATAGGGAAAGGAGTATGTCAAGGCTGTATATTGTCACCCTGCTTATTTAAATTATATGCAGAGTACATCATCTGAAATGTTGGGCTAGATGAAGCACAAGCTGGAATCAAAGTTGCTGGGGAAAATATCAATAACCTCAGATATGCAGATGACACTACCCTTATGGCAGAAAGTGAAAAACTAAAGAGCCTCTTGATGAAAGTGAAAGAGACAATGAAAAAGTTGGCTTAAAACTCAGCATTCAGAAAACTAAGATCATGGCATCTGGTCCCATCATTTCATGGCAAATAGATGGGGAAACAATGGAAACAGTGAGACTTTATTTTTTTAAGCTCCAAAATCACTGCAGATGGTGACTGTAGCCATGAAATTAAAATTGCTTGCTCCTTGGAAGAAAAACTATGACCCGCTTAGACAGCAAATTAAGAAGCAGAGACATTACTTTGTCAACAAAGGTCCGTATAGTCAAAGATTTAGTTTTTCCAGTTGTCATGTATGGAAGTGACAGTTGAATCATAAAGAAAGCTGAGTGACAAAGAATTGATGCTTTTGAACTGTGGTGTTGGAGAAGACTCTTGAGAGTCCCTTGTACTGAAAGGAGATCCAACCAGTCCATCCTAAAGGCAATCAGTCCTGAATATTCATTGAAAGGACTGATGCTGAAGTTGAAACTCCAATAGTTTGGCCACCTGATGCAAAGAACTGACTCATTGGAAAAGACCTTAATGCCAGGAAAGATTGAAGGTGGGAGGAGAAGGGGAAGACAGAGGATGAGATAGTTGGGCAGCATCACTGACCCGATGGGCACGAATCTGAGCAAGCTCCGGTAGTTGGTTATGGACAGGAGAACCTTGCATGCTGCAGTCCATGGGATCTCAAAGAGTCAGACGTGACTGAGAAACTGAATGAATGAAACTGAGCCCTTCCCTTCTCCAGGGGAATTTCCCTGCCCAGGGATCGAACCCAGGTTTCCTAAACTGCAGGCAGATTCTTTACCAGCTGAGCCACAAATTATGTCGACCTTAAACATAAAACAAAATAAAAAGTTTATATTCATCTTGTTTTTTCCTTAACTGTATAAGTAATTCACTGGTAAAGCCATATGAACTTAGAGTTTTCTTTGTGGAAAGAATTATTATGGGCTCATAATTGTGTTAGATAACATTTTGGTAAGTAACATTTTCCAAGGAATTTTGAAATTTCATCTAAATTTTCAAATTTTTTAACATTCATAGTTTATAATGCTTTTAATTACTCTTTGCATATCAAAATGTAGTTATATCCTTTACTTCATTCCTGATCCAGGTCATCATGCCTATCTTTTTTCCTTGGTTCATCTTCCCAGAGGCTTATTTTATTTATTTTAAAGAAAAACTTTAATATCCAAGTGTTTTCTATCTAATTAGTACTTGCAGCTATTTATTATTCTTTCATTTTGCTTGCCTTTTTTTCCCCAAAAATCTTGAAAAAGTCATTCATATAATTGATTTTTGGTACTTCTTTTCTAATAAGACTATAAAATTCTCTTGAAATATTCTGCACATTTTCCTGTTACATTTTTGCTTTTATTCATTTAAAAATATTATTTTAATTCAAACTTTGTGGTTTTTTTAAGGTATTTGATATCAAGATTTATTGTAAAGCTATAGGATGCGTGATAATTCTAGAAGGATAGACAAATAGACCACTGGAACACAATAAAATGCCCCAAAACAGTCCTACATATATATGGTCACTTATTCATGAGAAAGGAACCACTGTAGGGAAATGGAGAAAGGATGGTTCTGTCACTATATGATATCAAGTCTACCGAATAACCACACAGGAGAAGAAATAAATCTTGACCCATGTTTCCCTCCATACATAAAAACCAGTTGCAGGACTTTCCTGGTGGTGCAGTGGATAAGAATCTGCCTGCCAGTGCAGGGGATACCGGTTCAATCCTTGATCTAGGAAGATACCACATGCCACGGAGCAACTAAGCCCATGTGTCACAACTACAGAATCCATGCTCTACAGAATCCACCCACACTCAGCAACTGCTGAAGCTGGTGTGTCTAGAGCCTGTGTTCTGCAATAGGAAAAGTCATCTCAATGAGAAGCCTGCACACGGAAACGAAGAGTAACGCCCCTGCTCTCCACAACTAGAGAAAGCCCACGTGTAGCTGCAGCCATGAAGACCCAGCCCAGCCAAAATGAATAAATAATTTAAAAAAAAATAGCTGTAGCTAGATTGTAGACTTGTGTAAATGGTAAAAACAATCAAACTTCTATCTACAAGATAATATAAAATAATGTCTTCCTCATATTGGAATAGGCAACAGTGTCTCACAGCACACTTACACACACACACACACACCACTAACCATAAAGAAACAGATTGATCAGCTACGTGAATATTAGGAATGTTTGGGACTTCCTTGATGGTCCAGTGGTTTAGAACCAGACTGCCAGTTCAGGGGACACGGGTTCCGTCCTACATGCAGCAGGGCTCAGACTAAGCCAGGGCTCTGCAACCCCTGAGCCTGTGACCCAGAGCCTGTAAGCTGCAACCACTGAGCTTCTGAGCCGTGGCTGCTGAAGCCTGCATGCCTCGAGCCCGTGCTCCACGAGAGAAGTAACTGCAAGAAGCCCAGTCGCCACAGCTAGAGGGTTCCCTCTGTCCTCGGCGACTGGAGAAAGCCCATGAGGAGACCCAGCACATCAAAAATAAATCAAATTTTTAAAATATATATTAGGAACATTTGGGGGACTTCCCTGGTGGTCCAGTGGTTAAGACTCCAGGCTTCCATTGCAGGGGGTGAGGAAACTAAGATCCCAGATGCCTCGTGGCGAGGCTTCTGGAATAGTTCAGTTGATAAAGCATCTGCCTGCAATGCGGGAGTGAAAGTGAAAGTCGCTCAGTCCTGAGAGACTCTTTGCAACTCCATGGACCCATAAAGGCCTTAGAATTCTCCAGGCCAGAATACTGGAGTGGGTAACCTTTCCCCTTCTGCTGGGGATCTTCCCAGGAGCTCAGATGGTAAAGAATCCGCCTGCAGTGCAGGAGACCCTGGTTCGATCCCTGGCCGGGAAGATTTGCTGGAGAAGGAAATGGTAACCCACTCCAGTATTCTGGCCTGGAGAATCCTATGGACAGAGGAGCCTGGCAGGCCACAGTTCATGGAATCACCAAGAGTCAGACACGACTTGGCGCTCTCTTTCTTTTTCTATGCCTCATGCCATAGCAAAAGAGGAAAAAAAAGCATTAATTCAGCAGAAGTCACCATGATAAGAAAGGCAAGACTGCAAAGTGGAAGTATTGGAACTCATATATCTCACAGAGTACCCTTATCCAGAATTTACAGTACCTACAAATCAGTAAAATAAGCCAAAAAACCCAGAGAAATTGGACAAAAGACATGGAAACTTCATAAAAACAGGATACTCAAGTGGTCAACAAATATATGAAAAGATGCTCATCATCATTAATCATAACCTTTTAGGAGCTGGAGCAGTCGTGTCTGACTCTCCAACACCATGGACTGTATAGTCCACCAGGCTCCTTGGAATGGAATTTTCCAGACAAGAATATTGAGTGGGTTGCCATTTCCTTCTCCAGAGGATCTTCCCAAGTCAGGGATCGAACTCATGTCTCTTCCATCTCCTGTATTGTCAGATGGAGTTTTTACTACTGCACCTGGGAAGCCCATTAACCACTAGGGGAATGCAAATTTAAATCACAGTGTTATACCACTATATACTCATCAGAGTGACTAAAATTAAAAGAATAACACCAGATGTTAAGACTGGTAAGAGTTGGTTAAAGCATTTTGTAAAGCATTTGGCAATATATAGTAAAACTGGACATATGTGTATAGTATGCATTCAAAAGTTTACTCCAAGAAGTATATTCTAAAGAAATGCTTACATAAAAATACCAAGACATGTATGCAGATGTGCACAGCAGCATTTTTTGTAAAAGCCCAGATAACAGAATATCCACAAACAATAAAATTATGGTATATTCATAAAATCAGTTATAATACAACACTAAAAATGAATTATAGCTACAAGCAAACCTCGGTATACCTCAAAAATATGATGCTGAATAAAAAAAAGCCAGACAGAAAAGAATATATACAGTGCAATTCTATTTAAGTAATGTTCAGAAAAAGGAATAAGTCTGTGATGATAGCAATCAAAGATGATTTAATTTTACTGGTGGAGTAATGACCAAGAGGGGGTTCTGGGTACTAGCAGTGATTTACTTCCTGATGTGGGTAGTGGTTATCCAGATGTGTTAACCTTGGAAAAATTCATTGAATGATGAACTTAAGAATGCACACTTTCCTGTAGGAACATGTTTAAAAAGTTTAATTTTTAAAAATTCTGAGAAAAAAATGTGTATCTATATGATCTCTCTGGTGTCTCTCTGCTTTTATCTCAGACCTCCACAGCAGAGAGAATTAAATAATTCCTCACTTGGTGAATGTGCTTCAAATTGTCTTAACAATATTAAAACCAGCTTTTAAAATAGCATAGATATTACCCTTAACATTTGATTGAATAGGATTGATTTGTCTCCTTAATGTCAACCTGTTATTTACCAAGTGAATAATTACCAGTTTTTATTTTTATTTCTGAAAAAAAATTTTAAAGGAGCATGGTTGTAAAAATTAAATATGCTTCTGTGCCTCAAAATTGTAGATAAATTTTAGGCCTCTTGTTTATTTTTTTTTTTTTCCATTTATTTTTATTAGTTGGAGGCTAGTTACTTTACATCATTACAGTAGTTTTTGTCATACATTGAAATGAATTAGCCATGGATTTACATGTATCCCCCATCCCGGTCCCCCCTCCCATCTCCCTCTCCACCCAATCCCTCTGGGTCTTCCCAGTGCACCAGGCCCGAGCACTTGTCTCATGCATCCAACCTGGGCTGGTGATCTGTTTCACCCTAGATAATATACATGTTTCAATGCTGTTCTCTTGAAACATCCCACCCTCGCCTTCTCCCAGAGTCCACAAGTCTGTTCCATACATCTGAGTCTCTTTTTCTGTTTTGCATATAGGGTTATCGTTACCATCTTTCTAAATTCCATATATATGTGTTAGTATACTGTAATGGTCTTTATCTTTCTGGCTTACTTCACTCTGTATAATGGGCTCCAGTTTCATCCATCTCATTAGAACTGATTCAAATGAATTCTTTTTAATGGCTGAGTAATATTCCATGGTGTATATGTACCACAGCTTCCTCATCCATTCGTCTGCTGATGGGCATCTGGGTTGCTTCCATGTCCTGGCTATTATAAACAGTGCTGCGATGAACATTGGGGTGCACGTGTCTCTTTCAGATCTGGTTTCCTTGGTGTGTATGCCCAGAAGTGGGATTGCTGGATCATATGGCAGTTCTATTTCCAGCTTTTTAAGAAATCTCCACACTGTTTTCCATAGTGGCTGTACTAATTTGCATTCCCACCAACAGTGTAAGAGGGTTCCCTTTTCTCCACACCCTCTCCAGCATCTTGTTTAAATAAATATGTTTAATATTTATTTCTCAGTTTCGCTTTCTATTCAGGAATATCAATTGCTGACTTTAAAATAAGTACATGGTAGACTTGCCCAGTGGTCCAGTGGCTCAGATTCTGAGCTTTTACTGCAGGGAGCAAGGGTTTGATCTCTGGTCTGGGAAGTTCCAGATGGTGCAACCAAAACAACCACAACAACAACAACATATATATATGTATATGTATATACATATATATATACACACGGTAGAAGTTTATTTCTCCCTATATGACCTTGATTCCCAAAGTATGTACTCATTTTTTTTAAACAAAATAACAAAGTGAATTAGATGTGATTGTTCTTTTCAAGAAATTAGGGCAGTATTATAATTATGCTTGTGAACATGTGCTCATCTGAAGAAATACATCTCCCATCACATATAGGTTCCAAAGTCGGAAGTGTTTTGTTTTTTTTTTAATCACAGAATATAGGACACATAGGTTGTGGGAGTATCTATTTAGGCCAAGAAAGGCTTGCCTTACTATAATCTTGTTATCCATCAAAAACCAAAAAGCAAAAAAGGATAAAGACAAATCAAGACAAAAAGTAATAGGCTGAGGAGCCAAGATGGCGGAGGAATAGGACGGAGAGACCACTTTCTCTCCTACAAATTCATGGAAAGAACATTTGAATGCTGAGCAAATTTCACAAAAGAACTTCTGATCGCTAGCAGAGGACATCAGGCGCCCAGAAAAGCAGCCCATTGTCTTCGAAGGGAGGTAGGACAAAATATAAACGATAATAAGGGAGTCAAAAGAGCTACGGACGGAGACTCGTCCCGGGAAGGGAGTCTTAATAGAGGAAGTTTCCAATCACCAGGAAACCCTCTTACTGGCGGGACTGGGGGAAGTTTTCGGCACTGTAACTGGGAGGAAAAATTAAACAAGGCCCACAGATTACGTGCCTAAAAGCAACTCCCAGCAGAAAAGTACCCCAGACGCCCGTACCCGCCAGTAACAAGCGGGGCGGAACGGAGAGGAGCGGGCGGCATTGCTTAGGGTGAGGTCCGGCCCGAAGACCCTGAGAGCAATCGGAGGGAGCTTTTTTAAACTGTGGGATAGCAAGGGACAAAATTAACCGGCCCGAACACACTGCCGGCGGTTCGCAAAACAAAGGGACTGAGAAGCTCCAGAGAAGAGCCGGCCCATCCCCGCTGGAGGTAGGAGGCAGGGGGGAGGGGAAAAGGGAAAACTCAGCCCCTGAGAAGCCACCCCCTCCCACACTGCAAACAGGCCTCCGGGTTCTAGCTAAAGACTTCCTGAGACCCGACTGGCGGTGCGTGCTGGGGCCGCGGAGGGAAAAAGCGCGCCGTACACGGGGAGAGAGGGCGCCCAAGCCTCTGGCTGCCTGGGCCGCTCGCCGCGGAGGGAAAAGGCGCGCCGCACCTAGGGAGAATACGCCCAAGCCTCTGGCTGCCTGGGCCGCTCGCCGCGGAGGGATAAGGCGTGCTGCACCCGGGAGAGTACGCCCAAGCCTCTGGCTGCCTGAACCGCTCAGGCCGGGGAAGGCACAAAACGCAGGAGCAACCGAATCTGCGCTTTTGTGGAGTACCCGAAAACTGGAACCGCACTCAACGCAGGGCCCGCTCCATATAGAGCAGCCGGGAGCCTGAGCAGTGTAGACGGCGAAAGCACAGACACCGTGAGCGGGGCAAACCCAGTGTGGCCGGAACACGGTGAGCGCTATCCACACAGAGTGGTGTCTGTCTGCAGCGCCCCGCCCTCCCCGTAGCAGGACTGAACTGAACTAGCGAACCTAAATAAGAGATCACCTCCGCCCGCCTGTGTCAGGGCGGAAATTAGACACCAAAGAGACAGCAAACAGAAGCCAAATAAACAAAGGGAACCGCTTCAGAAAGGACCGGTGCAACAGATTAAAATCCCTGAAGGTAACACCGAATACCCGGGAAGGGGCCTACAGATATCGAGAAGTGTAAGCTGGAAAGAGGAGCTATCTGAAATTGAACTGAACCTACGCTGACCGCAACAACCTCAGAGAAATTCCTAGATATATATGTACTTTTTTTTTTTTTTTAATTAAAAAAAAAAAAATTTTTTTTTTCTTTCCCTTTTTTTTTTTAAATTTTTTATTTTTTCTCTTTCATTTTCTTTTATAATTCCCTATTACTCCCCCATTACTCCTCAACTTTCATTTTCATATATTTTTACGACTTTTTTATTTGGGAAAAAAAATTTTTTTTTTTCTTTTTTTTTTTTTTCTTTTTCTTGTTTTTCTCTCCTATTTTCTTTTAGAGTCCTCTAATACTCCTCTATTATTCCTTAACTTTCACTTTCATTTCACTATAGCCACAAAAAAAAAAAAAAAGAGAGAAACCCTATTTTTAAACTGAACTTCATATACAGTTCTAAATTTTTTTTTGTGTTTTTGTTTTTAAATACTGTATTTCAAAGAGTCTAACCTCTACACTAGATTTTCAATCTTTGTTATTCTCCCTCAGAATACCTCTACTTCCTCCATTCCCCTTCTCTTCCCAATCCAACTCTGTGAATCTTTGTGGGTGTCTAGGCTACAGAGAACACTTTGGGAACAGATAACTGCGTAGATCTGTCTCTCTCCTCTTGAGTCCCCTTTTTCTCCTCCTGCTCACCTCTATCTCCTTCCTCCCTCTCCTATTCTTCATGTAACTCTGTGAACCTCTCTGGTTGTCTCTCACGGTGGAGAATCTTTTCACCATTAACCTAGAAGTTTTATTATCAGTACTGTATAGTTGGAGAAGCCTTGAGACTATTAGAAGAATAAAACTGAAATCCAGAGGCAGGAGACTTGAGCCCAAATCCTGAGAAAACCAGAAAACTCCTGACCACACGGAACATTAAGGAATAAGAGACCATCCAAAAGCTTCCATACCTACACCAAAACCAACCACCACCCAAGAGCCAATAAGCTCCAGTACAAGACATACCACGCAAATTCTTTAGCAACGCAGGAACATAGACCTGAGTGTCAACATACAGGCTCTCCAAAGTCACACCTAACACAGAGACCCATCGCAAAGCTCATTACTGGACACTCCATTGCACTCCAGAGAGAAGAAATCCAATTCCACGCACCAGAACGCTGACACAAGCTTCCCTAACCAGGAAACCTTGACAAACCAATCATCCAACCCCACCCACTGGGTGAAACCTCTACAATAAAAAGGAACCTCAAACCACAAGAATACAGAAAGCCCACTCCAGACACAGCAATCTAAACATAATGAAAAGGCAGAGAAATACCCAACAGCTAAAGGAACATGAAAAAAGCCCACCAAGTCAAACAAAAGAGGAGGAAATAGGGAATCTACCTGAAAAAGAATTTAGAATAATGATAATAAAAATGATCCAAAATCTTGAAAACAAAATGGAGTTACAAATAAATAGCCTGGAGACAAAGATTGAGAAGATGCAAGAAATGTTTAACAAGGACCTAGAAGAAATAAAAAAAAATCAATTAAAAATTAATAATGAAATAAATGAGATCAAAAACACTCTGGAGGGAACCATGAGTAGAATAACAGAGACAGAAGATAGGATAAGTGAGTTAGAAGATAAAATGGTGGAAATAAATGAAGCAGAGAGGAAAAAAGAAAAAAGAATCAAAAAAAATGAGGACAACCTCAGGGACCTCTGGGACTATGTGAAACGCCCCAACATTCGAATCATAGGAGTCCCAGAAGAAGAAGACAAAAAGAAAGGCCATGAGAAGATACTCGAGGAGATAATTGCTGAAAACTTCCCTAAAATGGGGAAGGAAATAGCCAACCAAGTTCAAGAAACCCAGAGAGTCCCAAACAGGATAAACCCAAGGCGAAACACCCCAAGACACATATTAATCAAATTAACAAAGATCAAACACAAAGAACAAATATTAAAAGCAGCAAGGGAGAAACAACAAATAACACACAAAGGGATTCCCATAAGGATAACAGCTGATCTATCAATAGAAACCCTTCAGGCCAGAAGGGAATGGCAGGACATACTTAAAGTAATGAAAGAGAATAACCTACAACCTAGATTACTCTACCCAGCAAGGATCTCATTTAGATATGAAGGAGAACTCAAAAGCTTTACAGACAAGCAAAAGCTGAGAGAATTCACCACCACCAAACCAGCTCTTCAACAAATACTAAAGGATCTTCTCTAGACAGGAAACGCAGAAAGGTGGTATAAAAATGAACCCCAAACAACAAAATAAATGGCAACGGGACCATACCTATCAATAATTACCTTAAATGTAAATGGGTTGAACCCCCAACCCAAAAAGAAAAACTGGCTGAATGGATAAAAAAAGCAAGACCCTATATATCCCCTGTCTAAAAGAGACCCCCTCAAAGCGGGGGGAACCATACAGCAAATAAAGGGGCTGAAAAAAAATATTCCACCAAAGGGGAGACCAAAAGAAACAGGGGGTGCAAACTCATATCAGATAAAATAACTTTCAAATTTAAAGTCGTGAAAAGAACAAAATGGACACTACATAATGATCAAAGGATCAATCCAAGAAAAGATATAACAATTATAAATAAATGCACCCAACAAAAAGGGCACCCCAATTTTAAAGGGCAAACCTAACAAATAGAAAGGGGGAAATTTAAAATAGAACACAATAAAAAAGTGGAAATTTAATCCCCCACTCACAACTAGGAAATCAACTAAACAGAAAATGAACAAGGAAACACAAACTTTAAAAGCACAAGGACCAGCTAGACCAATTGAAAATTATGGGACTTTAAAACCCCAAAACAATCAACTTCCCCTTTTTCTCAAGTGCACACGGAAACCCTTCTCCAAATAATCACACCTGGGCCAAAAATCTAGTTTTGGAAAATTCAAAAAATTGAAATCTTTCCCATCATCTTTCTGACCACAGTCAGTAAGATTAGATTAAAATTTACAGGAAAAAAATTTATTAAAAATTCAAAATATGGGGGCAAACAACACGCTCGAATAACCAAAAAATCAAGAAAAATCAAAAAAAAATCAAAATATCATAAAAATGAAAGAAATGATAACACAACCCCCAAAATTTGGGACACGAAAAAGCATTGCTAGGGAAAAGATTCATAGTTTTACAGGCCCCTCAAGAAACAAGAAAAAAGTCAAATAAAAACCAAACTCTACACCTAAAGAAACCAGGGAAGAAGAAATGAAGAACCCCGGGTTAGTAGAAGGAAAGAAATTTTAAAAAAATTGGGGCAGAAAAAAAATGCAAAAAAACTAAAGAGCCCATAGCAAAAATTAAAAAAGCTAAAAGGGGTTTTTTTTGAAAAAATTAAAAAATTGACAAACCATTACAAGACTCATTAAGAAACAAAGGGGAAGAACCAAATAACAAAATTAAAAAAAAAAGGGAGAGATCACAACAGACAACATGAAATACAAAGGATCATAAGAACTACCCCACACTCTATGCCAATAAAATGGACAACGGGAAGAAATGGACAATTTTTTAGAGAAGTATAACTTTCCAAAACTGAACCAGGAAAAAATAGAAGATCTTAACAAAACGATCACAAGAAAGGGAAATCGAAACTGTAATCAAAAATCTTCAAAAACAAAACCCCGGGACCAATGGCTTCACAGCTAATTCACCAAAAATTTAGAGAAGACTAACCCCACTTACTAAAACCCTCCAGAAAATTGCAGAAGAAGTAGACTTCCAAAAACCATTCTATAGGCCCCCATCACCCTAATTCCAAAACCAACAAAGACGCCACAAAAAAAGAAAACTACGGGCCAAATCACTGATGAACATAGATGCAAAAATCCTTAAAAAAAATTCTAGCAAACGAATCCAACAACAATTAAAAAATCATTCATCATCCCAAGGGGGTTTTTCCCCAGAAGCAAGGATTCTTTAATACCCGCAAGTCAATCAAGAATAAAAACCACATTAACAAATTAAAAGAAAAACCTTGATTATCTCAATAGATGCAGAAAAACCCTTTTGAAAAAATTTAAACATCCATTTATGATTAAAACCTCCGAAAGCAGGATAGAAGAACATCCCTCAACATAAAAAAAAAATATATAACAAACCCACAGCAAGCATCACCCTCAAGGGTGAAAAATTGAAAGCATTTCCCCTAAAATCGGGAACAAGAAAAGGGGTGCCCACCTCACCACTATATTCAACATATTTTTGGGGAAGTGTTGGCCAAGCAATCAAGGCGAAAAAGAAGTAAAAGGAATCCAGATAGGAAAAGAAGAAGTGAACTCTCGCTGTTTGCAGATGACATGATCCCCTACAAAAGAAAACCCTAAAGACTTACCAGAAAATTACTTGAGCTAAATCAACGAATACAGTCAAGTTGCGATAATAAAATTAACACACAGATCTCTTGCATTCTATCCCCCTGACCCATGTGAAAACCTGTAAGCTGCAACACTGAGCTTCTGAGCGTGGCTGCTGAAGCTAGCATGCCTCGAGCCCGTGCTCAACAAAGAAGAAGTAACTGCAATGAAGCTCCAGTCGCACAGCTGGAGGGTCCTCTGTTCTCGCGATGGAGAAACCCATGAGAGACCCATACATCAAAAACTATAAATCAAATTTTTAAAAATAATATTAGGACACATTTGGGGACTTCCCTGGTGGTCATGGTTAAGATCCAGGCTCCATTGCAGGGGGTGAGGAATACTAAGATCCAATGCCTCGAGGCGAAGGCTTCTGGAATAGTTCAGTTGATAAAGCATCTCCTGCATGCGGAGTGAACGTGAAGTCCAGTCCTGAGACTCTTTACAAACTCCATGGAACCATAAAGCCTTAGAATTCTCAGGCCAGATACTGGTGGTAGCTTTCCTTCTCCTGGGGAATCTACCAGGAGCTCAATGGTAAAGACGCCTCGTGCAGGAGACCCTGTTCGATCCTGCCGGGAAGATTTGATGGAAGGAAATGGTAACCCACTCCAGTATTCTGGCCTGGAAATCTATGCAGAGGAGCTGCGCTACGTTCATGGAACCACAGCAGTCAGACACGCTTAGTGCTATCTTTCTTTTCTATGCCTCATGCCATAGCAAAAGAGAAAAAAAAGCATTAATTCAGCAGAAGTCACATGATAAGAAAGGCAAGATGCAAAGTGAAGTATTGGAACCATTATCTCACAGAGTACGTTTCAAGAGTTTACAATATACAAATAGTATAACCGCTTTAAACCAGTGAGATGTGGACAAAGACTGGTAACCACTTAAAAACAGGATACCAAGTGGTCAACACTATTGAAAGATCTCATACACAAATAATCATAACTCTTATAGGAGCTTGGAAAGCAGTCGTAGTATGCTCTCAACACCATGGAACTGAAGTCACCAGGCTCCTGAGGAATTCCAGTAGCAAATTGAGTGGTTGCCATTTCCTTCTCCAGAGGATCTTCCAAGTCAGGGATCGAACTCATGATCTCTTCCATCTCCGTATTGTCAGATGATTTTTATATGCACCTGGAAGCCCATTAACCATAGGGAATGCAAATTTAAATCACAGTGTTTGACACAATACATCAGGATGACTAAAAGCTAAAAGTAATAAACCAGATGAAGACTTGGAAAAATAATAGCAGATTGTAACAGCATTTTGTAAGCATTTGAATCTAAGTAAAACTGGACATAGGTATAGTATGCATTCAAAGTTTCACTCCAAGAAGTATAATTCTAAATGAAATGTTACATAAAAATACCAAGACATTAGCAGATGTGCACAGCACATTTTTTAAAAGCCCAGATAACAGAATACAAACACATAAAATTTTGGTACATTCACTCAATATCAGTTATAATCAACACTAAAAATGATTATAGATACAAGCAAACTCGTATACGCCACAGAGGATTGATTTGTCTCCTTAATGTCAACCTGTTATTTACCAAGTGAATAATTACCAGTTTTTATTTTTATTTCTGAAAAAAAATTTTAAAGGAGCATGGTTGTCAAAATTAAATATGCTTCTGTCCCTCAAAATTGTAGATAAATTTTAGGCCTCTTGTTTAAATAAATATGTTTAATATTTATTTCTCAGTTTTGCTTTCTATTCAGGAATATCAATTGCTGACTTTAAAATAAGTACATGGTAGACTTCCCCAGTGGTCCAGTGGCTCAGATTCTGAGCTTTTACTGCAGGGAGCAAGGGTTTGATCTCTGGTCTGGGAAGTTCCAGATGGTGCAACCAAAGCAACCACAACAACAACGACATATATATATGTATATGTATATATATATATATATATATATATACACACACATGGTAGGAGTTTATTTCTCCCTATATGACCTTGATTCCCAAAGTATGTACTCATTTTTTTAAACAAAATAACGAAGTGAATCAGATGTGATTGTTCTTTTCAAGAAATTAGGGCAGTATTATAATTATGCTTGTGAACATGTACTCATCTGAAGAAATACATCTCCCATCACATATAGGTTCCAAAGTCAGAAGTGTTTTTTTTTTTTTTTTTTAATCACAGAATATAGGACACATAGGTTGTGGGAGTATCTATTTAGGCCAAGAAAGGCTTGCCTTACTATAATCTTGTTATCCATCAAAAACCAAAAAGCAAAAAAGGATAAAGACAAATCAAGACAAAAAAGTAATAGGCTAAGTAAACAGTTGATGTTTGTCCAGTTTGGCCGCATGGTTCCTTTGTTGGATTACAAAACAATTTCAGCAAAGAGGATTCCCAGGGGAAAGGATGTAAAAGACGAGCCAGAAAACAATGTAATAAAAGCAATTGAAAACCACTTCCAAATAAGTATTTCACCAATTGTTCAGGATATAATGTGGTTAATTCTAAGCAGGTGGACTTTTCCACTACAATAATATGTACAATATATGCCTCCTTCAAAGCTCTTTAAGCTACACTTTAAAAGCGAATTTACTATAAGGGACTTAGTGCTATCTTGTAAATCCTTCTGTAAAAGAACTGTGTGTTTTCGTACTCACACCAATTCAGATGGAAAGGATGGTGATGATCAGTAGAGAGAAGCAAGCAATCCAACAAAGCTCTATAAGAAATGTGAAAGTAACGCTAGTTCACCTCACACAAAAAATGACAATGGCTGCATGTGACATCTCTACTGTATTATCACTGTTTAAATTTCAAGTCTTTCTTTTTGTTGTTACTGTCTGCAGCCTTAAAATATTGTCTATCTTTAAAACAAAGAAATCAAAATTTTTAAAAATCTCTCACACACTGTCCCAAGCCTTTTTTGCTTTTATTTTTAAAATCAGAACTTTTTTCTAAACTTGAGACTCCTTGAGATTTGGAGTTTAACCACAGCAGCTAACCAAGCATCTCATTAATATTTCTCCCTGGGGGCTCAGACGGTAAAGAATCGACCTGCAATGCAGGAGACGCAGGAGACATGGGACATGTGGGTTCGATCCCTGTGTCCGGAAGATTCCCCCAGAGAAGGGCATGGCAACCCACCCCAGTATTCTTGCCTGAAGAATTCCATGGACAGAGGAGCCTGGCGGGCTACAGTCCATGGGGTCCCAAAGAGTCCAACAAGACTGAATGAACACTTTCTGCTCACTTTCACCGTTTTCCCAATTGATTCCTCACCTTCACTGACCCATTAGCATTCACATCTCCAGCCTACAGATCCAGGCTTTTTACTTCCCACTGTACATAGTGTCATTCACTTCGACGTTATCTTAAGTAAACTGCTTAGCTCTGTCACCAGTGGTCTGTGGGTTGACCAGGCGCAGCACTTGACCCTTTGTACTAGGGAAAATATCCTTTGATGTCAATAAGACTTTTCAACATATCAACTTTGCTGGCCAATTGGTAAACATTGAAAGACAGAGATATGAACATGGGAAGTCATTTTGTCATTATTTCTATTTCATTTCCTTTATAATCTCACAGAAAAGTCTATAATCCTGTATTTATTATGAGACTATAACCATGTAAACGACTTTGAAGTTAGGACTTCAAAAACGTTTTCAACATCATGAGGTCTAACAGGGTACAGAAGTCATGCTTTATTATAAGTCTTATTTAATCAGGGAAAGACTTTGATAATATACAAAGTTTCTAAACAAAATTATCTAAACATCTGGAAGCTATTAAAGAACTGAGGAAGTTATGCCGCAGTTAAATTTAGGAAGGTATTTTTATTGTAAATTCCTTATAAAGTGAGTCTATGAAAAACAAAAGTAAATTACCATTACCATTTGACCTGAATTTCTCATATTCATTAAGCCTAGACACTTAAGAACATTGTGATTAAAATAAACAATTACCCTTTAGGAGAGCAATGACTTCGTGTTTATCTTATGATAGGTATGTAAATGCTGATTTTAGTAAGAATGTTAAGGTACTATTTGCACACATCTTGATGTTTATTAAACATATTGAAATATTATGGACTTAAGAGTTCAGAGTTAGCTTTAAATTCTAGCTCCACCACATATTAGTTGCATAAACTTAGGCAAGATTTATCAACTTGCAGCCATGATGTTCTTCTCTGTAGAGAACAGAGATTTTTTTTTTTAGTTGAAGTATAATTGATTTACAATGTTGTGTTAGTTTCAGGTGTATAGCAAAGTGTTTCAGTTATGTGTATATATATATATACACATATATATATTTTTAGATTCTCTTCCCTTGAAGATTATTAAAAAATATTGGGTACAGTCCCTGTGCTATACAATAAGACTCTGTTGTTTATTTTCTACAGTAGTGTGTATATGTTACTCTCAAACTCCTAATTTATCCCTCTCCGCCTCTTATTCTTTATTAACCATACATTTGTTTTCTATGTTTATAAGTCCGTGTCTGTTTTGTACATAAGTGCATCTGTATCTTTTTTTTTTTTCAGATTTCACATACAAGCAATATCATATGATATTTGTCTTTCTCTGGCCTGCTTCACTTAGCATGATAACCTGCATGTCCATCCATGTTGCTGCCAATGGCATCATTTCATTCTTTTTAAAGCCCAAGATGATTAAGTACGTCATATCTGAAAGAGTCTAGCACAGTGCCTCACCCTGAGTTCATGCTCAATAAATGTTTCCTGCCTTTCCCCCGTCTCTGCTATCTTGCTCCCTCCTCTTCCACCACCGTTACTAGTATGTTACACTGGCTTTCCACTTCAGAGTCTAAGGGGATGTTGCATAAAGGTTTTTATAAACTTCCCCATATTTCATACTTTTCCATTGTTTCCAACAGTTTGAAACACTAGAGCTCCTCGGGGACAGGAGTGTAGAGGGGAAAGTTGTGAGTGTATATTTTGTTTGGCAGTGAGTCACAGATAAAAGAAGAAAACTCGAATCTATTGAGTCCGATGCTGAGTGTGTGTGTGCTAAGTTGCTTCAGTCATGTCCCACTTTGCAACCCTATGGACCACGGCCTGCCAGCCTCCTCTGTCCGTGGGGTTCTCCAGGCAAGAGTACTGGAGTGGATTGCCATGCCCTCCTCCAGGGGATCTTCCTGACCCAGGGATTGAACCCAAGTGCATTGGCAGGAGGGCTCTTTACCTGGGAAGCCCAATAATGCTTCACGTTTTATAATATTTACTCATTTTTATCCTCATACTAGTCACATCTACCTGCCTCTAAAGCTCATGCTCTGAGACAAGTGCTCAGGCCTGGTGCACTGGGAAGACCCAGAGGGATGGGGTGGAGAGGGAGGTGGGAGGGGGGACCGGGATGGGGAATACATGTAAATCCATGGCTAATTCATTTCAATGTATGACAAAAACCACTGCAATGTTGTAAAGTAATTAGCCTCCAACTAATAAAAATAAATGGAAAAAAATAAAAAATAAATAAATAAAATAAAATAAATAAAGCTCATGCTCTTTTTGTTCAAAAAATGCTGCCACCTGCTTTTACAGATGTGTCTAAGGGACGAACAGTTTTTCACAGTGTTAATAGAAAATGCATTTTGAGTTTAAATCACTGTCTTATGAATAGATGTAGATGGTCAGGACAGATCTGGGTGGGAATGCTACTTAAAAACAAAAACATGTTCATGGGGAACCTGGTGCTAAACCATTTGTAGATGGTTTAGAACCCATCTAACATGTAGAACCCCTGCCTCTGGGTCGGGGTTTTGTACATAGCAGAGCAGCTCCCTGGCTGTGATCTATTGAAAGTCAGCCCTCGACAGAAGGGTTTGCAAAAGAGGAAAGAAAAAGAAGGGGGAAAAAAAAGAAAAAGAAAAAATAAACAATATAAAATAGAAAGAAGAAAACATAAAAACAAAAAAGCAGAAGGCATTTCTGGTGGTCCAGTGGTTAGGACTCTGCGCTGGAGCTAAGGTCCTACAAGCTGTGTCGTGTGGCAAAAAAACAAAACAGGCAAACAAAAAACAGAGAGGGCAATACACAAGACATGTAAATAAATCAAGAGCAGCGCCACCTGCAAAACTGTTTGCTGATACCCTGAACTCTAGGAAAGAAGCAAAAATAATAGCTGAGAATCAGAGCAAGGCCTGAGGCCAGGATGTACCAAAACACAGGGCAAACTGGACCAGCTCAGGCTGAACTGTCCATAGAGAATGAATTGAAAACAGTTGAAAATACATCAAAGAGCAGGGTGTGGGGTGGATGAAGCCTGGTGATTCATGATTCAAAGTCTCAGCATACAGCGCACCTCCCCAGATTGGGGACAGCTTCTTAAAGATCACCCAACAGGCTGTACAAATTAAACTAAAAGGAAGACATTCTCCGACTTACAGTCACTTTCCAGCCAGGTCCATTTTCTGTAAGGAGTGTTCCTACTCTTAAAAGCTCTGCTTGTAAACTGGTCACACTTTATATGCAGTTGTTTTATGAATGATGACAGGAAACGGAGCAAATTTATAACTCAGCATGCATAGCTTTCTTTCTCTTGCATATACCTTTACAATGATACTTGCTACTTAAAAAATTTCTTTTAAGGTAGATAGTTAAATTAAAATATTGTTCTTATGTTTGTCTAAAAGGTATATTTCTAAATAGTGATGGTTAAAGTGATGGATTCTGATTAGACAGATCTGGGTTTAAGCCTTGGTTCTTTCCCTTACAAACTGTGTGACTTTAAGCAAATTACCTAATCTCCTTAACTTCATTTCTTCACCTGTAAATACTGGCATTATTGAGAGCATCTATTTCAATTGGAGAGGAACAAATTGAGATGTCAATATCTTCCAGAATATTTTAGTCAGACAGTATCATCTCAACTCATTACATTTTTGCTCACCCTATATTGGATCCATAGGCATTGGCTTACTGACTATCTTCACAATATTTTCAGATTTCCTTTCATCACCTCCACCACTCTTGTCTTGGGCCAAACGCCATCACCTTTCCTTGGATTATTGCACTCTCCTAACTGGTTTCACTATTTCTGCTTTACCCACTTCAGACTTAATATGTATCCAAGATCAGCCTTTTCAAATAAAAATCAGTTCATGTCAATTATCTGCTCAAACCCCCTCCCTCCCCATAGTTTTCCACATTACTTAGAGAAGAACCACAAAGTCCTTGCCATGTTCTCCAAGGATTCATGGGACTTGGCCAACCTCTCTGTCACCATCCCCTGATGCCCTCTCATTTTCTTATTCCACTGCAGCCGCACTGGTCTTCCAGTTCCTCCCAGAACACACCTTCACAACGACCTCAGGTAGATACTTTGCACTTGTTGAACTCTCTGTCTGGAAGGTCCTTCCCTTGGATACATGCAAGACTTGTTCTTTCCCCTCCTTTGGATCTCTGCTCAGGTGCTACCTCCTCTCTCACGACTTTAATGCTATGCATTCTCTCTCTCTCTTCTCTGCTTTGTTATTATTTTTCTTGCCTCTTATCATCATCTAACATCCTTTATGTTCTTTAGGTTTTACTTGTTGATTTGTTACCTGTTTCTGTTTCTATTCTATTCATGTAGAATATGAGTTCCACAAGAGCAACGATTCTCACCTGGTTTACATCTAGCCTGTAAAACACTGCCTAGCATATAGCAGTAAATTCAGTAAATAAACATATAAGTAGACGTTGAACCAACAAATGAATGATTGGGTCATATGACTGCAATGTGGCTCAACCATGTATCTATACTTATACCTTTGAGACACAGCTCCTTGGAAAGCATTGCTTCTAAGCCAAAACCCATTCGTGACGTTCAACCCTGACCAGTAGGAAAATGCCTCCCCCAAAATATAGCCCCAGCTACTCGGGTGAAGATTTTCCAAGGCCCAAAGGAAGCAAGAAAGAAAAGGGATGCTTCTAAAAATCCTTAGTCAGGTTAGAAGACAGGAATAGAGAAAGGTCACTCACAAAAGCCTTTGAGCTCTGGGGCAAGTTACCTTGATGTGGGAGAGAGATGTGGGGGGGAATTTAATCATGGGAGGGCAGGACTCTAAGACATCCTGTAGCAGTCTTATAAACCTGAATGCTTTTGACTATTTCCATTCCTTCCCCCATTCACTCAGTCAACTCTAAACTTTTAACACAGCAAAAAATCCCACCTGCAGGAGGGGTTGGTAAACAGCTTGAAGAAGCACTTTCTAATTCCCTGGTTACCTGCACTGCATAGCCTCATACTGCTGATCTATAGCCAAAGACTTGTTGGCAAAAGCAAATGTTGAAATCATGAGTTACTTTGTTCCATTACATTCATTATGATTTCTGGGAATATGTCACCTTGAGAAAAGATTTCATATGGGAGAGAGGCAGAGAAATAAGAGAGAGAGAGACGATGGAGGTGTGAGAAAGGGATTAACCAAGTTAATAGCAAGCAAAGAAAGACACGTTATCCGAATTTGAGTAAATTTTTGTGTTAGTTGTCATGGAATAAAAAGGGAGCTGGTGACAGTTGATTTACAAGAAAGACATTATCTTATTACAAGCACTTTTTAATGTCACTAAAAGAACAAATTATGTGATTTTCTTTGGTCTGAACAAATCCCTTTTTATACTGCTCTTTATGGCAGACTATATAGCATGAGTCAGAAATTTCAAAAGCATGATAATCTTCATCCTTTATGGCACCTGTTCCAATATTAGGCTAATCATTGGTTGATAACCTTTAAGGCTGAGAACTACACTCTTAATACTGCTCTGTCTAAAAACATATAGTGATGCCAGATTAAGCTGATGACATTGCCATTACTTTCATTTTCAAACTTTAATTTTGACTTCAAATTTTTTCAGAAAAAATACATTCTAAACAGAGAAAGCATTATTTTTCTTTTAAAAGGCTTGGACACACATACTGATATTTTAAAAGACTGAAAAATGTCATGTAAAGATATTTCCTAGTGACTTCAGACTGTTGATAACATTCTAAAAAATCCTTTTTAAATGGAATTTCTCTTTCACTGTTGCTGATTCTTCTTTTTACTATTAGTGGAACGGTAGCCTTCACAATTATGCAGCAGCTTCAATTTTCATTCAGAAGTATCACACCTATAAAGAAGAAGTTTTATTTTGTCTTGTTTTATTGTGGTAAAATATACATAATAAAAAAAGTTACCATTTAAACCTTTTCCAGTGCCCAATTTGGGCTTCGAAGGTGGCTCAGTAGTAAAAAAAAATCCACCTGCCAATGCTGGACATGCCGGTCCAATCCCCGGTTTGACAAGATTCCCTGAAGGAGGAAGTGGCAACTCACTCCAGTATTCTTGCCTGGAAAATCCCATGAATGGAAGAGCCTAATAGGCTACAGTCCATGGGGGTCACAAAGAGTCTGAGTATGCACACAAATATCCAATTCATTGACTTTAAGTATCAATATATTCACAGTGTTGTACAACCATCACCACAATCCACTTCTAGAACTTTTCCATCATCCCTAACAGAAAATCTGTTAAATACTCATTTAATACCAACTAACCATTCCCAAACCATAAACAAACCATACATTCCTGGTGATTTCTAATCTATTTTCTTTTCTCTATGAATGTACAATATTTGTCCTTTTGTGTCTGGCTTATTTCACTCAGCATATTTTTTGAGGTTCATTCATTTTGCAGCATATATCAGAATTTCATTCTTTTTTAAGGCCGAATAATATTCCATTTTGTGTATATGCCACAATTTGTTTATCCATTCATCTGTTGATGGACCTTTGGATTGTTTCCACCTTTTGGCTATGGTCACAAATGCGGCTGTGCACATTGATGTACACTGTTTTGTTTTTTTTGTTTTTTTTCACAGTTTTGTTTTTAAACACGATAGTGTTTATTTTCTCTAGAGAGTCAAAGAGCTTTTTAAATTAAATATTGCTTGTCCCCTTGCTATACAGCCACACATTAAACCTTAAAACTCACAGCAGGTACTGGACAATTTTGCATAGGCCAATGTAGGATGGTAGGACCATAGTCTGCACCTCTGAGGCTGCACATTACAGTTTAAAAATACTGAAGCTTCAATCCTTGAACCAAAGCAACCAAATTAGATTCAGGAGGTGGACTAAAGCATTGGTATTTTTCACCCTTTCTCCTGCCCTACTCCTGCTCTGTGATTCTGTTGTGTAGACAGGGCTGAGAAACCCTGATCTACAGCAGTCTGATATTAGTCAATGGAGCATCAATCTAAGCTGGACTCCTACTGGAGTCCTCAGAGAACTGAGAGGAGATCTTATTTTACAGTCCATGTCCTCTACAATTAACCGCCATAATATTACTCAGCTTCTACAAAGTAGTCAACAGATGGATTCATTTCCCTACTATGCTACCAATTGAGGTTTGGGTCAGAGCATTAAAGGATGAATGGTGGCCTCTGAAGCCAGGATAACTGTGTGAGTGAAAATAGGCAGCAATTCCCCAGGGGAAAGGTGAATGCTTTGCCCTGTGTTACAGACTAAGTATTCACATCCTCCCCAAATTCATATATTGAAGCTCCAACCCCTAGTGTGACGGTTTTTGGAGATGGGGCCTTTGGGAGATAATTAGGTTCAGGTGAGGTCATGCAGTTGAGGCCTGGGCCAATGGGATTAATGCCTATATAAAAGAAGGTGGTTACACTCGCTCCCGGTACACACACCAAGGAAAGGCCATTTGAGGACACAGCAATGAGGAGACTATCTACCAGCCAGGATAAGAGCTCTCACTAGGAACCAACCCTACCAGATTTTTATCTGGGACTTTTAGTCCCTAGAACTACAATAAAATTAATTTCTGTTGTTTAAACTACACAGTCTACTGTGTTTTGATGACAGCCCAAGCAGACTAAGACTCTGGCTTGTTGACTGCTTCTTGATACTGTCTATATATAAATAAATATATAGACATAAATATAAATATAAATATATATATATTTCCCTATTGCTTCTGTTACTCCAGGAAACCCTGATTAATATACAGGTCAGTTACTTAAACAACAACAACAAAAAAAAAACAGAAGCCAAGTATAGAGAGTTGTATGGGAAACAATTCAACTTCCAGACAACATAAGGCTAAGAACTATGACAAACCTGAGGGGTTCGTGTTTTTCTTTTTCATCTTTTCATACTCAGTCATTCAGATTCCTCATCTACCAATTGCTGAAATTACCTATGTAAGTAGAGCTAGGTCTGATTCATCTAGATACACTGTATCATCTTCCCAATATTTAACATTCTGAAAGTGAAAGTTGCTCAGTCATGTCTGACTCTTTGTGACCCCATGGACTGTACAGTCTATGGAATTCTCTAGGCCCAAATACTAGAGTGGGTAACCTTTTCCTTCTCCAAGGGATCTTCCCAACCCAGGGATTGAACCCAGGTCTCTGACATTGCAGGCAGATTCTTTCCCAGCTGAGCCACAAGGGAAGCCCAAGAATATTGGAGTGGGTAGCCTATCCCTTCTCCTGGGGATCTTCCCGACCCAGGAATTGAACTGGGGTCTCCTGCATTGCAGGCAGATTCTTTATCAACTGAGCGATCAGAGAAGCCCTGTTTAACATTTAGTTTTATATTTATTTTAATATTATATTACTTGCATCCTTTGTAATCATCTACAACTGTAACTTCTTTCATCGATACTAATTTCACTGGTCAGAGATTGACAAATTATGGTCCATAGCCTGTTTTTGCATGGTATGCAAGCCAAGTTGGGTTTTTATATTTTAAATGGTTTTCAACAAATAAAAAAGATAGTATTCTGTGACACATAAAAATTATGTGAAATTCATGTTTCAAAGTCCATAAATAAAATTTTATTGGAACACACTTCAGTAGGGTCCAACTCTGTGTGCATCTATAGACTGTAGGCTGCCAGGCTCCTCTGTCCATGGGATTCTCCAGGCAAGAATACTGGAATGGTTTGCCATGCTCTCCTCCAGGAGATCTTCTTGACCCAGGGATCAAACCCACATCTCTTATGTCTCCTGGAATGGCAGGCAGGTTCTTTACCAAGAGCGCCCCTGGGATGCCCTTCTTGGAACACAGCCACATTCATTAATTTATCTATTATCAATGGCTGCTTTCACATGGTAATGGAGAGTTAAGTAGTTGCGGCAAAACACATTTAAAAAAGTGAAAGTCGCTAAGTCATGTCTGACTCTTTGCAACTCTATAGATTGTTGCCTGCTAGGCTCCTCTGTCCGCGGAATGCTCCAGGTAAGAATACTGGAATGGGTAGCTATTCCCTTCTCCACGGGATTTTCCTCATCCAGAGATAGAACCTGGGTCTCCCACATTATAGGCAGATTCTTTACCGTTTGAGCCACTAGGGAAATACTTGCTACAAAGACCAAATGGCCCTGAGAAGCTGAAAATATTTACAGTCTGGCTGGTTTTACAGAAAAAAACCTGCTGATCCTGGTCCTAGATGGCAAAAGGATCTAGGCAAAACTAAACAAAACTTGTTTAGTTTCTTTTGTGTATTATCTATCCTTTCTCATCAAGACTATGTGCCACTAGTGTTGCTTTTGACTAGGCCACTCAGAATCTGTTATATAGGAAAAGATTCAATAAGTTATTTCATACTCTTCACAAATCTAACACATAGAGTATATATACTAAAGGTTTATCAGAGAAATTAGTAAGTAACTCCAATGAATCTGGCAGCATGCAGCAAGAAGTTAAAGAAAGGCATACTTATTCTTGCTGCATATGTGAACAGAGCTTGATGATGGATAATTGCAAGAAGCATGTCCATATCTGATATTATAACTCCTTCCCACCAGATTTATAAGATGTTAAATTTGGGGAAATAAATATCCTGTTATTAGAGACAGTATCATAGAATAACAGAACTGTACCTGAAAACTGGATTTGTCTTTTCATGAGTACTGAGCCAAAAGACAAAACCAGGGATTTCCCGGGTGGTCCAGTGGGTAAGACTCCAGTGCAAGGGATCCAGGTTCTATCCCTGGTTGGAGAACTAGATTCCACATCCATGCCACAAATAAGATCCCAAGAGACATAACTAAGACTTGTACGTGCTAATTCACTTCACTCATGTCCGACTCTCTGTGACCCCAAGGACTGTAGCCTGCCATGGGATTCTCCAGGCAAGAATACTGAAGTGGGTCCACCCCTTCCTCCGGGGCATCTTTCTGACCCAGGGGTCGAACCTGCAACTCTTATGTCTTTAGTGCCTCCTGATTTAGCCACCAGATGCAAAGAGCTGACTCATTGGAAAAGACCCTGATGCTGGGAAAGATTGAGGGCAGGAGAGAAGGGGGCAACAGAGGATGAGATGGTTGGATGGCATTACAAACTCAATGGACATGAATTTGAGCAAACTCTGGGAGATAGGAAGGGAAAGGAAAGCCTGGCCTGCTGCAGTCCATGGAGTCGCAAATTATCGGACATGACTTAGCAACTGAACAACAATAAAGGGCCACCCAGGAAGCCCCAAATAAATAATAAATTAATATTTAAAAAACAAACAAAAGAAACCTCTAGGACACATCCAAACAAAAGACTGGGAGAAGGAAGAGTTTATTATTTGCAGCAAGCAAGGAAAACACAGGATCTTTCTTAAAACAGTGTCTCCCCAAACAGGAAAACTGAGGAAGTTTTAAACTAAGAGTATTTGCATATTCATGAAGGGATTTGAGCAGAGGAGAATTCAGAAAAGAATTGGGGCAAAGGTCAACAGGTCAAAGCTTTAGTAGACTGAACTCTGGAGGGTCACTGTTATTCTGTCCTCCACTGGATAGGGGTCTTAGTTCCTGCCGAACTCAAAGACAGTATCAGATTGTTATGTATATCCCTTGAGGAGGAACTAGGACTTGTGTTTTAAAGCTAAACTATTGTTTCTTGATTGCTATTCCTTTGTTCTTGCATGCCCTTGCTTTCCTTAACATTAGTGAATGCTGGGACTTGTTTAAGGGCAAGCTTCTGAGCGACTGAGCACAGAGTACATTGCAGCCAAGCTTCAGCGCAGTTCAGTCGCTCAGTCGTGTCGGACTCTTTGCGACCCCATGGACTGCAGCACACCTGGCTTCCCTGTCCATCAACAACTCCTAGAGTTTACTCAAGCTCATGTCCATTGAGTCGGTGATGCCATCTAACCATCTCGTCCTCTGTCATCCGCTTCTCTTCCCGCCTTCAATCTTTCCCGGCATCAGGGTCTTTTCCAATGAGTCAGTTCTTCGAATCAGGTGGCCAGAGTATTGGAGTTTCAGCTTCAGCATCAGTCCTTCCAATGAATATTCAGGACTGATTTCACGTACGATGGACTGGTTAGATCTCCTTGCAGTCCAAGGGGCTCTCATGAGTCTTCTCCAACACCACAGTTCAAAAGCATCAATTCTTCAGCACTCAGCTTTCTTTATGATCCAAGTCTCACATCTGTACATGACTATTGGAAAAACCATAGCTTTGACTCGATGGACCTTTGTTGGTAAAATAATGTCTCTGCTTTTTAATATGCTGTCTAGGTTGGTCATAGCTTTTCTTCCAAGGAGCAAGTGATTTTAATTTCATGGCTGCAGTCATCATCTGCAGTCATTTTGAGTCCCCCAAAATAAAAGTCTCTCATTGTTTTCACTGTTTCCCATCTATTTACCACGAAGTGATGGGACCAGATGCCATGATCTTAGTTTTCTGAATGTTGAGGTTTAAGCCAACATTTTCACTCTCCTCCTTTCACTTTTGTCAAGAGGCTCTTTAGCTCTTCTTCTCTTTCTGTCATAAGGGCGGTGTCATCTGCATATCTGACGTTAGTGATATTTCTCCCAGCAATCTTGATTCCAGCTTGTGCTTCATTCAGCCCAGCGTTTCTCATGATGTACTCCTGTTGCTTCCTGACCTCCATACAGATTCCTCAAGAGGCAGGTCAGGTGGTCTGGTATTCCCATTTCTTTCAGAATTTTCCACAGTTTTTTGGGATTCACACAGTCAAAGGCTTTGGTGTAGTCACTAAAGCAGAAGTAGAGATGTTTTTCCAGAACCCTCTCGCTTTTTCTATGATCCAAAGGATGTTGGCAATTTCATCTCTGGTTCCTCTGCCTTTTCTAAATCCAGCTTGAACATTTGAAAGTTTTCGGTTCACATACTGTTGAAGCCTGGCTTGGAGAATTTTGAGCATTACTTTACTAGTGTGTGAGATGAGTTCAATTGTGCTGTAGTTTGAGGATTCTTTGGGATTGCCTTTCTTTGGGATTGCAATGAAAACTGACCTTTTCCTGTCCTACAGCCGCTGCTGAGTTTTCCAAATTTGCTGGCATACTGAGTGCAGCAGTTTCACAGCATCGTCTTTCAGGATTTGAAATAGCTCAACTGGAATTCCATCACCTCTGTTGGCTTTGTTCATAGTGATGCTTCCTAAGGCCCACTTGACTTCGCATTCCAGGATATCTGGCTCTAGGTGAATGATTACACCATCATGGTTATCTGGGTCATGAAGATCTTTTTTGTATAGTTCTTCTGTGTATTCTTGCCACCTCTTCTTAATATCTTCTGCTTCTATTAGATCCATACCATTTCTGTCCTTTATTGTGCCTATCTTTCCATGAAATATTTCCTTGGAATCTAATTTTCTTGAAGAGATTGCTAGTCTTTCCCATTCTATTCTTTTCCTCTATTTCTTTGCATTGATCGCTGAGGAAGCCTTTCTTATCTCTCCTTGCTATTCTTTGGAACTCTGCAAAGGGGTATAGCTTTCCTTTTCTCCTTTGCTTTTGACTTCTCTTCTTTTCACAGCTATTTGTAAGGCCTCCTCAAACAGCTATTTGGCCTTTCTGCTTTTCTTTTTCTTGGGGACAGTCTTGATCTCTGCCTCCTGTACAATGTCATGAACCTCTGTCCATAGTTCTTCAGGCACTTTGCCTATCAGATCTAATCCCTTGACTCTATTTTTCACTTCTACTGTATAATCGTAAGGGATTTGATTTAGGTCATACCTGAATGGTCTAGTGGTTTTCCCTACTTTATTGAATTTAAGTCTGAATTTGGAAATAAGGACTTCATGATCTGAGCTCCAGGTCTTGTTTTTTCTGACTGTATAGAGCTTCTCTATCTTTGACTGCAAAGAATATAATCAATCTGATTTCAGTGTTGACCATCTGGTGATGTCCACGTGTAGAGTTATCTCTTGTGTTTTTAGAAGAGGGTGTTTGCTATGATCAGTGCATTCTCTTGGCAAAACTCTATTAGCTTTTGCCCTGCTTCATTCTGTACTCTAAGGCCAAATTTGCCTGTTACTCCAGGTATTTCTTGACTTCCTACTTTTGCATTCCAGTCCCCTACAGATCGCAAAATGACTTAGGCTTAAGCCAAAACTGTGTTCTCTTATGTCAAGAAGCCATTCTGCTTCTCTTTCATCAGGGACTCTCTACCCATCTCTTTACAGATCTAGAAGGGAAACATGTCATACAGCTTCTGACTTTACACAGGACTGTATTTAAATCATTCTCAAAAGATGTTTGATTTATAATAATCCAAATTCATAGACACTTTACAGCTTCCTGTGGTTAGGTATTTCAGAATGTCACAAATAAACTCTTATAAAGTACTTCCTTTCTTCAGCTTTATTCTTCATGTAGTAATAGCAAGGTTTTTTTTTGCAATAAAGTTTTTTTATATATATAATTTCATTTGTTTATTTATTTTTGACTGCGCTGAGTCTGTTGTTCCTCGGGCTTTTCTTTCATTGCAGTGGCCACGGAGTGGGAGCTACTGTCCAGTTGTGAAACCGTTAACCACGGACTGGGACTTGAACCCATGTGCTGGGACTCGAACCCAGCCAAAATCCATGGTACTTGGTTACAGAACCTAATGAAGCTCAGGTTCTTGATGTCTCATCACAGAAAGAATTCAGTGAGAGATGAAGTGATAGGTGAGAAGTGGATTTAATCTGATGCAGAGAGACACATACTCCCACAGACAAGAGTGTGGGCCCATCACAGAGGGCGAGAGCAGCCGTGAAATGTTGGGGCTAGTTTTTATAGGCTGGGTAATTTCATATGCTAATAAGTGGCTGGATCATTCCACCTATTTTTGGGAAGGGGCAGAGAGTTCCAGGATTTGGGCACTGCCCCCTCCTTGGTATTTTAACCGTGCCTTGAAACTGTCATGGCCCTTCTGGGTGCATAATTTCACCTGCTGATTGTGGATCAAGGTCTAGTCTTGTCTCCCATCTTGGTCCCATCTGATTCTAATCAGTTTATGTTGTGTCCTTGGGCTAGGGCATTGCTTCACAAGTCTCGCCCTGCGCCTTTCCCTCCTGTTACAGTTTTGGTGCGGGGGCTTCCGGTTGTGGCTTCTCCTGTTTCCAAGCACAGGCTCTGAGGCACATGGTCGCCCACAGTCTTGGCGCATAAGCTCAGCAGTGTGGCTCATGGGCTCAGTTGCTCCGCGGCACGTGGGATCTCCCTGGGTCAGGGATGAAACCTGCATCTTCTGCATTGGCAGGCAGATTCTTTACCACTGACCTATCAGGGAAGCCCTGGCCACAAAGTCTTACAGCTCTGTCTCCCTTCTCATAGTCATCTTATTCTCAGTTTGGGGGCAGGGCTTGGAATACTTCTATGTGTTAAAAGTTATCACCACCACCACATAGCCAGCCCCAATATTCACAGTGATGGGACTTAATAAATTGTCTAGTAAAAATAGTAGACTTGGAGTCTAAAAATCAAGATGTGTCCTAGTTTAAAGTGGTGCCTATAATAGAGTGGATGCCTGGTAAATATTTGTTCTCTTAGGTCCTTTTCTCTGTGAGGCTGGTGATTGACTGACTCTGAGCCTCAGTTTTCTCAACTATAAAATGTGAGAAGAAAATACTTTCTGGGATGATATGGATATTGAAAACACTAGCCCTATGAAACATTTCAAAACTGCAAATTATATGGGGAGATAAGAATTTAAATATAGATTAAAAAAGTACAAATGGCAGTACAAATTAAGAGATCAGAGAATCAACATCTGCAATTGTCTTTTCACCACCTACCTCTAGATTTTGGAGCAGAAGTGTTAACTCTACTTAATAAACACAGACCCCTAGGTCTCTACTGAAGACCAGCTTCTCTTCATTCAAGTCAAAAGACATTTCAGCAGTGACCTCCAGTGAATTCTAAATGAGGGTCATGACTTGTGCTGAAATTTGCACTGGAGCTTTTTCAAAATAGGCAAACAAAAAACTTTTTTAATGTGTTTCATTAGAAACATTGTTTGGTTGTCAATCAAATATTGTGAGTAACTTTGTTCAATTGTGTCGAGACTATACATAGATTTTTTGTCCCTAGGTTTTAAAGTTTATTGATTTATACTTATGAATATATATATGTATGTCTGTATATTATTTATTTATTTATTTTTTTACTTTGGAAGCACCAGGTCTTAGTTGCAGCACTCAGGATATTTTAGTTACAGCATGAAGAATCTTCACTTGTGACATGTGGGATCTGGTTCCCTGACCAGGAATTGAACCCAGACCCCCACACTGGGATCATGGAGTCTTAGCCGCTGGACCACCAGAAAAGTTCCCAGGCTTTTTAATTTAAATTTTATTTTATTTTTTATCAGTGGTTGAAAGCAGCACAGCTCTATTTTATATTAGAATCTGAAGACTGAAAGTTCACTTAAATAGTTATTGATTATTTCAAATCTCAGAAAAAAAGTATTTGGCTTTAATTAGTACAAATACATTTTAGTATTTACTTCTAGAAGTAAACACAATACTTTGCTGTTGTCTTTAATTTAAGGGCAATATTTTGACTGATCAGTAATGTCCCTGTTTCAAATTCTCAGTTTGCTGTTGGAAGGTCAAAGTAGCCGTAGATAATGTATAAATCAATGGGAACTAGAAGCGATCCCATCAAACTTTGTTTACAGACAAAAACATGGCCAGCCTGCAAGCTCTAGTTTTCTCCGATTCTTGTTTCAAGCTAAATAAGTGAAGCCAGAAACAGCCTAGTTTTACCCAACAATACACAGGGGTCTGGTCCCAGGGCAATGTGGACTCTCTAGCTCTCTGTCTTACTCTGCACTGTGGTCAATGCCCAGTCATGTTCAACTCTGTGATCCTCTGAACTACAGCCCGCCAAGCTCCTGTGTCCATGGGATTTTCCAGGCAAGAAGACTGGTGTGAGTTGCCATTACCTATTCCAGGGGAATAATCCCAACCCTCTGAGAAATCTGTATGCCGGTCAAGAGGCAACAGATAGAACTGTACATGGAACAAAAGACTGGTTCCAAATTGGGAAAGGAGTATGTCAAGGCTGTATATTGTCACCGCTAATTTAACTTCTATGCAGAGTACATCATGAGAAACACCGGGCTGGATGAAGCACAAGCTGGAATCAAGATTCCTGGGAGAAATATCAATAACCTCAGATATGCAGATGACACCACCCTTATGGCAGAAAGTGAAGAGGAACTAAAGAGCCTCGTGATGAAAGTGAAAAAGGAGAATGAAGAAATTGTCTTAAAACTCAGCATTCAGATGACTAAGATCATGGCATCTGGTCCCATCACTTCATGGCAAATAGATGGGGAAACAATGGAAATAGTGAGAGACTTTATTTTCTTGGGCTCCAAAAATCACTGCAGATGGTGACTGCAGCCATGAAATTAAAAGACGCTTACTCCTTGGAAGAAAAGTTATGACCAACCTAGACAGCATATTAAAAAGCAGAGACATTACTTTGCCTTCAAAGTTTCATCTAGTCAAAGCTATGGTTTTTCCCCAGTAGTAAGGCACGGATATGAGAGTTGGATATAAAGAAAGCTGAGCGCTGAGGAATTGATGCTTTTGGACTGTGGTCTTAGAGAAGACTCTTTAGAGTTTCTTGGACTGCAGGGAGATCCTACCAGTCAATTCTAAAGGAAATCATTTCTGAATATTCATTGGAAGGACTGATGCTGAAGCTGAAACTCCAATACTTTGGCCACCTGATGCGAAGAACCGACTCTGTGGAAAAGACCCTGAAGCCAGGAAAGGTTGAAAGCGGGAGGAGAAGGGAACAACAGAGGATCAGACGGCTGAATGGCATCATCGACTCAATGGACATGAGTTTGAGTAAGCTCCGGGAGTTGGTGAAAGACAGGGAAACCTGGCGTGCTGCAGTCCATGGGGTCGCAAAGAGTCGAACACAACTGAGCAACTGAACTGAACTGATTCCCAATCCAGGGATCAAACCCAAATCTCCTCTGTCTCCTGCACTGGCAGGCGGATTCTCTACCACTACATCACCTGGGAAGCCTAATCTAGTCCACAGGGAATTTTCTAGTTTTGCTACCCCACAGGACTTCACACTGGTCCACTATATATTAGTAATGTAAAGATGATTGGAACAAGTGAGAGGAATTCACAAGTCCCCTTTATGTTTCTTAAGGCATATGCCAGAGCTACTCCTAAAATTTCAGGGCCTGCTAACTTGGTAAAGTGTCTATGAGTCCAGTGGCTCAAGGGATGGCAAGTTACCCAAGGGAAAGATTTAATTTCTGCAACTTACAACCCAGTCATGCTAACTCAATGCTAAAAAACAATCACTAACTCACACTACATTCAGTCTCAGAGAATTAACTGACTACCCTTAGGGTAATGAGTCATATCTTATTTTGTTGTTATTTAGCACCATTTCCAATCCCTTTGATTCTCTCCCTTTCTTTCATTGCAGGGATCAGATGAATGAGAACTACATTTTCCACATTGTTACTTGCCAGATGGCTTCCAAGTAGAGCTTGGGTTCTGTCAATGAGATGCACAAGTGCATGAATTAGAAGGTAGAAGAGAGATAGAAGCCATTCCTCTTTCTCCAGCAGTGGTGGTGAACATGTGTTTCAGATGAGACTTTTTACAACACCTTCCATATTTCCTGTTCACCCTGTCACCCCAGTGCGGAGGAGGGGAGCAACCACGATGACTGATTTCAGACCTTTTTTATCTTCTTGTTTCTGCATGAAAGCAAGAACTTTCAGATTCAATTTTTCAGATTTTTGTTGTTGTTGATGCGGACCATTTTTAAAGTCTTTACTGAATTTGTTACAATATTGCTTCTGTTTTTTATGTCTTGTGTTTTTGGCCATGAAGCATGTGGGACCTTAGTTACTCAACCAGGGATGGAACCCGTACTCCCTGCATTGGAAGGCGAAGTCCTAACCACTGGACTGCCAGCTAAGTCTTCCCTCAGGTTCACTTTCGGTGAATCTGAAAACAGGTGTAGTGCCTCTGACTTTCACTCCTTAAACCCTTTCACAAGCTTATGAGTCCTACCTACTTCTTGGTGTTAAATACCTTTAGCTTTAATATTTAAATTGCTTTCTATTTTCTTGAGGGACTTCCCTATAGCTCAGATGGTAAAGAATCTGCCTGCAATGTAGGAGACCTGAGTTCAATCCCTGGGTCAGGAGGACTCCCTGGAGAAGGAAATGGCAACCCACTCCAGTATTCCTGCCTGGAGAATTCCATGGCAGGCTACAGTCCATGGGGGTTGCAAAGAGTTGGACAGAACTAAGCGACTAACACACACTATTTTCTTGACTAAGCCTTGACTGAATATAGAAATAGGATCTAATTCAGTTTTGTATTTTCTGTAATTCTCAACAAGTATTTGTCAATGAAGTGAGCAGGATGAATGAAGAGATCTTGTTTATGTACCATATTCTAATAATTTTATTTGTCATAAAGCCCTTTCTGGTATGATTGTATTTCTTACAATGGAGCAGATCATTATTTTCACATCTAAAGCTCAAGCAAAAAAGTCTTCCTAAGGGATTAGTACAGAGTATTATCACTCACTGCCATCTGGCCGTCTGATACAAAGAGATAAACAAGATCTTAGTTGAGATAAACAGTCCTTGCCAGTTTAACATCATGTACGATAGGGCACTTGGGTAACATCTCTTAGTAAATAATTTCAAGAGCATAGGTAAACTAAAATAATCAGAAAATAGTGTGTTTTGATATTTACTATCTTTTTTTTCAAATAAAAAGCTTATTGGGATATAACTCACATACCATACCATTCATCCATTTAAAGGATACAATTCAATGATTTTTAGTATATTTATAGAGTTGGGCAACCTTCACCACAATCTAATTTTAGAACATTCTCAACATTCCAAAAAGAAACCCTGAAACCACCATCCCTTCCCCTGCCTCCCAGCTATAGGCAACCACAAATCTACTTTCTGTTTCTATGGATATGCATATTCTGGACATTCCTAATTTCTCCACGTCCTCACCGATATTTGGTTTTGTTTGTATTTTGATTACAGCCATCCTAGTGGGTATCTCATTGAGGTTTTGATTTGCATTTCCTTAATGATTAATGATGTTGAAAAGCTTTTTACTCGCTTATTGGCCATTTGCATATCTATTTTGGTGAAGTGTCTGTTCAAATTATTTATCCTTTAATTGTTTATTTTTGTTGTTGTTGTTTTCATTATTATCGAGTTATAAGAGTTTTAAAAATATATATTCTGGATACAAGTCCTTAACCAGATATATGATTTGCAAATATTTTGTTTCATTGTATAGCTTGCATTTTCACTTTCTTAGATGTGTTTGTGATGCAGTCCAATTTTGATACTTTTCTCTTCTGTCAATTTTATTTTTCATTTTATATTTAAGAAATCATTGCCTACCCAAGGCATAAAGATTGATCCTTACATTTTCTTTCTAAGAGTTTTATACTTACTATCATTTTAAATTTAATTTATTTTACTATCATTTCTATTATTTTTAATAGTAGGTGGACTTAATCACCACCTTTCAAAATTCCTGAAGCTCAACATCTGGCTACTGCAATTTGGTATAAGCCAGCTCCAACACACCATTGGTATCAAGAATGTACCTTGCTGGGTGGTCCTAGAAAAAAAAACAAATTAAAATTCTGATGAAACTCACCCATGAAGGCAGGGGTGCCCAGGGAAATCTAACTCTGCTCTGAAAACTAGTCTTTCTAAAGGTAATTAGAAAAATAATCTAAGGCTAATTCCATGAGCAGTCTCAGAATTCTGTAGTCTTAACTACAGAAGCTAGTTAAGACACACCAATAAGAATGGGATTCCTTTGGACTAACTGGGAAGACAAGCTGGAGTGGTGGTGATGGCAGCATTAGATCAACCTGAATTTTATAAAATTCCTCAAGAGGTTAGGAGACAGGGAAGTCGGTTTTAACTGAAGAGAAAGAGCACTGGCTGGTAGGAAATAGATATGGCAGGGAGCCCAGGTCATTAAATAGAGTCCAGAGCCAGCTTCCACAGTTCATCATTGCATAGATCACCAGTCTCTGCAGAGTATGAAATCAAAGTCAAATGATACTAGCTTTTCTAAATTACATACACTGACTGGCAAGGAATATGAAAAACTGGAGGAGATACCAAGAATACCCAGATTTCAGGGTTAGCAAGAAAAAGGACTGAAGGACATCTGGTTCTGATAGAATATCATTTGAGATACTCTGGATGACTCCCCTTCACAACATCAACTCCTTGGTCCCCTGCTGCCAAAAACAACTAGACTTACTGCATGAACTACCTAGAAATATTTTTAATATTTCACGGGGCTGGCAAGACAGCAAGGACTCTATAGAAACAACAACAAAGAAAGAAAAAAGAAAAGACTCTGAAAAGGTAACTGATCTGTAAAACTGATTTTTACAGTAAGAATCTACTTAAGGGACCTTGAATTTACATTTTGAAAATTACACGCTGAGCCGAGGACAGCAGATAAAGTCAAGGATCTGTGGGAAATCACTGCAGAGATCTGAGACTCTAATGAACAATACTATCATTATAAGAATGAGCAAGGGACTTCTCCGGTGGTTCAGTGGTAAAGAATCTGCCTGCCAATGCAGGAGACACAGTTTGATCCCTGGTCTGGGAAGATCCTGCATGCCACAGAGCGACTAAGACCGGAGGCCACAACTATTGAGCCTGTGCTCTGAATCCCTGGAGCCACAACAGCTGAGCTTATGTGCCCCAGCTACTGAAGCCTGTGCCCTACAACAAGATAAACCACCGCAATGAGAAGCCCATGCGCTGCAACTAGAGAGTACCTTTGCTTGCCACAACCAGAGAAAAGCCCAAGCAGCAGCATAGATCCAGTGCAGCCAAAAGTAAAATAAATAAACAGGTAGACTTTAAAAAAAAACTACCTTAAAGAGAAGATACTGCAGATTTATCAGTCTCAATCTTTGCCCTGGGAGAATGGAAAAAAAAAATTTTTTTTTTTGACTCTTCATAACCTTAAGCAAGCCCTAATGTGAGTTTGAAGCCAATTTCAAGCTACTTATATGTGTATGGTTGCTGGATTTAGCAAATAAAAATAGAGGATGCCCAGTTAAATTTAAATTTCAGCTAAATGAACAGTATGTTAGTATATGTTAGTATAATTTCACTAAAAAGTATTTGTTATATGAAATCTAAATTTAACTATGTGTCCTGTGTTTTGTTTGGCAACTGTACCTACGTGGTATGAAGCATCCAGTAGCAAATTTAAATTGCTCCTGATTAATAGTGCCCCCTGGTGACATAGAAACAAACTCATATCCTTTTAGGAGGACTGTAACTTCAAGGCTTCAAGACTGTGAGTGAGTTAAGTCACTCAGTCATGTCCGACCCTTTGCGACCCCATGGGCTGTAGCCAACCAGTCTCCTCCACCCATAGAATTTTCTAGGCAAGAGTACTGGAGTGGGTTGCCATTTCCTTCTCCGGGAGATCTTCCCGACCCAGGGATCGTACCCAGATCTCCTCCATTGCAGGCAGGTGCTTTACCGTCTGGGCCAACTTCAACTATACAAAAAAGATCTTAATGACCTAGATAACCATGATGGTGTGATCACTCACCTACAGCCAGGCATCCTGGAGCATGAAGCCAAGTGGGCTTTAGGAAGAATCACTACAAACAAAACTAGTGGAGGTGACGGAATTCCAGTTGAGCTATTTCAAATCCTGAAAGATGATGCTGTGAAAGTGCTGCACTCAATATGCCAGCAAATTTGGAAAACTCAGCAGTGGCCACAGGACTGGAAAATGTCAGTTTTCATTCCAATCCCAAAGAAAGGCAATGCCAAAGAATGCTCAAACTACCGCACAATTGCACTCATCTCACACACTAGTAAAGTAATGCTTAAAATTCTCCAAGCCAGGCTTCAACAGTACGTGAACCAAAAACTTTCAGATGGTCAAGCTGGATTTAGAAAGGGCAGAGCAACCAGAGATCAAATTGCCAACATCCATTGGATCATTGAAAAAGCAAAAGAGTTCCAGAAAAATATCTACTTTTGCTTTATTGAGTACCCCCAAAGCCTTTGACTGTGTGAATCCCAACAAAATTCTTAAAGAGATGGGAATACCAGACCACCTGACCTGCCTCCTGAGAAATCTGTATGCAGGTTAATAAGCAACAGTTAGAACCAGACATGGAAAAATGAACTGGTTCCAAGTAGGGAAGGGAGAATGTCAAGGCTGTATATTGTCACTCTGCTTATTTACCTTATACGCAGAGTACATCATGTGAAATGTCAGGCTGGATAAAGCACAAGCTGGAATCAAGATTTCTGGAATAAATATCAATAATCTCAGATATGCAGATGACACCACCCATATGGCAGAAAGAAAAGAGGAACTGAAGAGCCTCTTGATGAAAGTGAAGGAGGAGAGTGAAGAAGCTAGCTTGAAACTCAATATTCAAAAAACTAAAATCACGGTATTTGGTCCCATCACTTCATGGCAAATAGATGGGGAAACAATGGAAATAGTGAGACACTTTATTTTCTTAGGCTATAAAATCACTGCAGATGGAGACTGCAGCCATGAAATTAAAAGATGCTTGCTCCTTGGAAGAAAAGCTATGACCAATCTAGATAGCATATTAAAAAGCAGAGACATTACTTTGCCAACAAGGTCCATCTAGTCAAAGCTATGGTTTTCCCAGTGGTCATGTATAGATGTGAGAGTTGGATCATAAAGAAAGCTGAGCACCAAAGAACTGATGCTTTAGAGCTGTGGTGTTGGAGAGGACTCTTGAGAGTCCCTTGGACTGCAAGGAGATCCACCCAGTCCATCCTGAAGGAGATCAGTCCTGGGTGTTCATTGGAAGGACTGATGCTGAAGCTGAAACTCCAATAATTAGGCCACCTGATGGGAAGAACTGACTCATGGGAAAAGACCCTGATGCTGGGAGAGATTGAAGGGAAGAGGAGAAGGGGACAACAGAAGATGAGATGGTCGGATGGCATCACTGACTCGATGGACATGAGTTTGAACAAGCTCTGGGAGTTGGTGATGGACAGTGAAGCCTAGTGTGCTACAGTCCATGGGGTTGCAAAGAGTCGGATATGACTGAGTGACTGAACTGAACTGAACTTCAAGCCAGGTTTCTAAGAATGTCCTTAGATTAAAATCCAACACAAGCTCATAATTTAAAAAAAAATCACAAAATATGTAAGAACAAAAAGGAAATATAAGTATGAATTAAAAAAAAGCCAGGAAGTATAATCAAATCCACAAAAACTTTAGAAATTACAATTACCACATTTAAAATATAAAATAACATGATTGATATGTCTAAAGAATTAAAGAGACCTGAAAACATGAGCAACAGCCTAGGAAAAAAAATACAAGTAGATGTGAAAGAAAAACAAATAGAGGTCTATGAAGGAATGAAAAATATAATGCCTGAAATTCAAAACTCAGTGGCTGGGTAAATGACCTATTAAACAAAGCTGTAGGAAGGATTAGTGAACTGGAGAAAACATTTGAAGAACCTATCCAAAATGAATCCCAGAGAGACCAAGAGATGAAGAATAATATACAGAGGTTAAAACTAATTGAAGACAAGCAGGATTTCTAACACAACTCAGCTAGAGTTCTAGAAGAAGGAAAGATTATGAGGAATAGGAAATAATACAAGAAACAATGGTTGAATATTTTCTTGATTTGTTGAGAGATCCTAATTCTCAGATTCAGGAAGATCCATGTTTCCTAGAAGATAAGGAGAATAAATTCATGCCTAGATCCAGAAAAGCAAAATTATAGTGCTCCATAGACAAAGAGATGATTTTTAAAAACTGTTGCAGAGAAGAAAGATTATTAGGTAATAATAATAGCATGTAATTGAGGTAAAATCACTGGTAAATTTCTTGCTTTTGTCAAGATTGGCTTAAAATCTTGGGATCAGTTACTTTAAGGTTCAGCCATGGGAATTAAGGAAGGCAAATCTCTCTAATGGACACAAGGCAAATATTAAAAAAAAAGTATAACCATTCAAAGGTTTTGGTGAGGAAATCACTGCAACATCAACTCAAAAATGTTGCTTAAAATTAGCTGGGGGACTTCCCTGGTGGTCCAGTGGTTAAGACCCCAGGATTCCAGCACAGGGGTGTGGGTTTGATCCCTGGTCAGGGAGTTAAGATCCCATATACCTTTAAAGACTTTAAAAATGGTTCATATAAAAAAATCTTTAAAAATATTACCTGGAAATTGCCTAGATTTTATACTTTATTTTTATAGCATAAATGAGATAAGGCTTTGGTGTGTCAATGTGGATCAGTCAACTTGTCATTTATTTTGGAAGAAAAAAAAAATCTAGTCTGTCTTAAATATTAAGTGAAGTGCTCACCTTCCTTAAGGTGCTAATTATCCAATAAGATGATTATCTATCATGGAAGGTAGACTATTTTTAACTACTGCAGAAGAAAATAAATTTCAGAGTATTTTTAGTGTAGAGAATATTCCTATTTGGTTGGGAAGATCAGATAAAGGGGACATACGAGATGGACATTTAAGGAAGAACTAAAATAATTTCTACAGTTAACGAAGAAGATATTTTAGGTGAAGTTTACATCATACACTAGAACATAGTTGCTGGAAGTCTTCAAGGACACTTAGAAAATAGTCAATTATTACTTCTCTGGATGTATTTGAAAGGCTTTTAAACTTGCTTTTTTTTTTTCATTTCTTATATCATCTAATTCTTACATTAGTCATAGAAAATCTCATACTGTCAATTATACTCTGATTAGCACGCAAATAAGATTAGTCTTGCTAGTGAAGTCTCATGTAATGTTGTTTTAAATATCAATTACACAGCTAAAAATGAGAAATACTTATGCCAAATAAGCCATAAGATGCCTAAATTTAGAACAATGTGAAATCTGCTAAGCCAGAATATAATATATATTAATATCTCCCTGGCAATAATTATAGCACACATTTAAAGTTAAAAATAACAAATTTAAACATCAACTACATTAATACTTTCTAGCACATGAACAGGGCTTCCTGGTAGCTCAACTGGTAAAGAATCCCCCTGCAACAGGACAACGAAACCAACAAATAATAATATACAGCCCTTTTTGAGCAGAAGCCAACACAATATTGTAAAGCAATCATCCTCCAATTAAAAAAAATACAGCCTTGATGACCCTGGAAATTGGAATTTGACATAGCTCTTAACATTTTCCTTTTAGTATTTAAAAGTAGGTCTTACTAGCGAGTAATAAAAACAAATTAATGCAGAATGCTCTATTGAAAAGTAAAATGGTGGCTTACATGATGTGTTTGATACCAAAAATAGTCAAGAAAACATACAGCTTCTAGCTAAGATATCTTATAAACTATCAAATGAGAACCTAATCCCCAGCACTAATCAAATTCAGGAAGCATAATTAGAGCTGTTAAGTCTAATCTTCCAATTTGGCTTCTGCCCAAAATGTGGTCAGGAGCACTAACTACTTTAGAGTATAAAAATAGACATGGTCTCAAAACCAACAATTTAAGAACATCATTATCTCTGAGTAGTAATACAAAGGAGCATGTTCATTATAATAAGTAAATGTTTCCTTTTCACTTGACTGAAGAAGAATCATGTTCTTGAATTCCTTCTTACAATGATTCTTTCTTATCCTTACCCAGAATGGAAAAATATAATAAGTTGGGCTTCCCTGATAGCTCAGTTGGTAAAGAATCCACCTGCAATGCAGGAGACCTGGGTTTGATTCCTAGGTCAGGAAGATCTGCTGGAGAAAGCATAGGCTACCCATTCCAGTATTCTGACCTGGAGAATCACATGTCCTGTATAGTCCATGGGATCACAAAGAGTCGGATGTGACTTTCACTTTTTTACTTTCATGTAATAATCCAGGCAATTGATGAAATGTATTTTTTAAAAAATTTCGATCATTATCACAAAGATGGTGAAAGTGTTTCATCCATAGTCCCCCAAGTCCATACACTCTTCCTGAATGAATAAACCCATTGTTTCAATGACATCTATAAAACTTCCAAATCACCAAGATTCTTCCTTCAGTGTCATCTTCTCCTTCCAGCAAATAACTTCACTTATTTTCATTAGGAAAACTGACATCTTTAGAAAGTTGTTTCCTTAACCACATCCTCATCCAAATATCTATCAAGACCCACCTCCATGAACTTGCTTCCCACCTATCTCTCTTATCTAAGATCAATGCCTTCATTTTGTTCTGACTTTATACTCCTAATGTTACTCAATCAGATTTTGTCTTTATTGCTTTCTTAATTGACTTTCATTGGAGTATAGCTGATTTAATGTTGAGTTCGTTTCTGCTGTATAGCAAAGTGGATCAGCTATGCATGCATGCAAAGTCATTTCAGTCATGTCCGACTCTGTGCAAACCTATGGACTGTAGCCCGCAAGGCTCCTCTGTCCACGGACTTCTCCAGACAAGAAAACTGGAGTGGACTGCGCTGCCCTCCTCCAGGGGGTTATTCAGAACCCAGGGATCGAACTCGCGTCTCTTACATCTCCTGCATTGGCAGGCAGGTTCTTTACCACTAGGACCACATGGGAAGCCCACATATCACCTTTACTGTATCTCTCTCTTTCCATAAGCATTTAAATGGAACCCAGCTGAATGTCACTCCTACCCCTCAAGATTCAGCGAAACTGGCTTTCCCATGAAGGCATGTTTGAGAATTCAAATTCTCAGGTGCTCGCAGCCATAGGACCAACCCTTCCAGCCTCTGAGCCCGGAATCCTGTGTGCTTTCTGTTCCTCAGCCTTCTCTTTAGCTTCACAACAAGCTCGTTCACACTTAAGATCAGTGAATGTACTTACTGATTCTCCTGAGGATATCTGAGAGATGGAGGACGGGTCCCGTCAGCCAGCACACACTTGCTGCCGTCTTGCTCACTCAACTCAGCGCCGTGCCCACCGTCTCACTGGATGTCCTTTTCTGGGTTGCTTGGGAGCACTCAGTTCACCTCACTTCTACATCTTTGTGCCAGCTGATCAGTTTTCTCTTTCTCCACGTTGCTGATTGCTAAGTTTCACCAACTGTTGTCTTGAAATCTCCTAAATCTACGACTTTCGATTTTATTTCTAGGACATCACCTTAGGTTGGGCTTCTGACCCTCACATGTGGATTACTTATGTAATCTTATGTAATAAAAATCCCAACTGCTTAGTCTGACATTTAAGACCTTCAATAATCTGGTCCTAAACTAATTTTCGCAACTTATCTCCCAGTCCTCTGACACCTGATCCAGTCAAACTGGTAGACCCACTGTCTTTTGCATCTACTTCTACCATCTTGCCTCCCAAACATTGAATGTGTTACTCACACCACCCCTCCACGCTCCACTTTTCTTAATCCACTCATTTTCAGATCTGCTTTCAAATATTGCTTCGTCTTTCAAGACTTTCCTGGTTCTCTATGCCCATAGGAATCTCTGGACATATGATCTCCTTTCTTTCCACTTGTATGAGAATGATCATCGTCTCTTTGCAGGGAGTGGTTTCCCAGGACACGGGACTTTTCAGTGCTAAAAATGTATAGTCTTGTGTACACTGGAACACTTGGTCACTCTACCTGTAATATATATGGTACTTGCAATATATGTGGCAAGGTACCTGGGGCAGGGAAGGAAGGCCATGCTTTTTGTACATGCCTACTGTGGAAATTTAGATGGCAGGGCTGGCCACAAAAAACTCCAGGGAGGGAAAAGGAAGGTGGTAAGGACTCTTTTCTCTTTTCATATCATGTATCTTTTGGCCATGCCCACGCAGCATGTGGGACCTTAGTTCCCTGACCAGGGATCAAACCTGCACCATGTGCATTGGAACCTTGGAGTCTTAACCACTGGGCCACTACGGAGGTCCCTGATAAGAACACTTTTTGTGATCTAAGGATAGGCCAAGTTGGGCTGAGACCTTCAGATAAACACACAGCCAAAGGGACTCCACTGCTGCAGTTTCCCTCATTTTCTCTCTCTCTTTTTAAGGAATTAAGAAAAACAAGGTAATGGCGCCCCACTCCAGTGCTCTTGCCTGGAAAATCCCGTGGACGGAGGAGCCTGGTGGACTGTAGTCCATGGGGTCGCCAAGAGTCAGGCAAAACTGAGCGACTTCACTTTCACTTTTCATTTTCATGCACTGGAGAAGGAAATGGCAACCCACTCCAGTGTTCTTGCCTGGAGAATCCCAGGGACCGGGGAGCCTGGTGGGCTGCCGTCTATGGGGTCGCACAGAGTCGGACACGACTGAAGTGACTTAGCAGCAGCAGCAGCAGCAAGAAAAATAAGGAGGAATAAAAAGATACACTCTGAGTAAAAGAGTTTTAATAAGGAGCCTACTGGGTGGGAAAATCACAAATCTTAGAACTAAAGGGAAAATTTAAACAGATAAACAGCTTTTTCCTTTTATTGTTTCCTTAGAATCAGAGCTATTCACTACCAGGAGAATTAAATGAAATCTAGAAGTTAAGGTCAGAGTTTCTGGAGGTTTTCTGATGCCAAGTTGAAATCCAAGGTGAGTTATGAAGGTTTGGTAACACAGCAGCATATTAACCAGTCAGAGAATTGGGTTAGAGATTTCTAATATGTCCATGTTGTATTGTTTGAGAATATTCAGATCTATTACAGAACAATCACAATATAATTGTTTCCTCTGTTATAGAAGAAAAGATGGAATGAATGAATGAAGATGTATTATGTACAGATCAGTGGTTAGCAAGCAAAGCATGTACGTGTTAAATGTAGATGCCTGTTAAAAGGAATGGAAGAATCAAGAAGTATCTAACAATCATGAGGCATTAGATGTATATCAGGAACCTGTGGCCAGGAATACTTGTCCCTGTATCTTTCCATCAGAGCAGGTGTGTCAGTGGCTTAAGGAATATGCTAGAGATTGCTTGATCCTCAATTCTGTTTCTCATAAGAAGAGAAACCGCACCATAGGAGAGAAAGCTGATGGAGCAGTAGAGAGAGACAGCATGCATGAACACTGCACACTCTAAGATGCAGGTAGGGCAGCCCATTCACCCAAGTCACGTCCAACTCTATTAATGCACTCCTTCTCTTTCCCCTCGTTCCTTACTGTAGTTTTAAATTGATTAGATAAACTCTGTGACATGAGCATTTTAATTTGGTTTGGGAATGTTTCTGTTCCATGACCTCTGCACTCGCTTGCTCAGTAGAAGACTTGAAGGCCACTTTGCATCAAGATCATTTCCTGTATGACACAATTTCATCTTTCACAAAGGTGTGTTTCTTCAGTTGGCATTCTGTTATTAAACGAGTATTCACTTCAATAAATAAGTTCTATCTCTGCAGAAATTTGAAGTTTGAGACAGTATATAATTATTTTGGTCAACAGATTTGTGGCATATTATTGGTTGCCCAGATTATCTACAACTTGTGATAATAGTTTTAATGGGATTTGCTTATTTTCTTTTCTATTTTTTTTTTTTTTTGGTTGGGAAGAAGCAGAGTGCCAATCATTAGTACTTGAAATTACTAATTGCTTACTGTATTCCTGTTTCAGAAGTCATGCTTTGGAGGTGAATTAGCTATGTGAACGCGGACTTAATATCCAAAAATGTAGTAACTTTGAGATGATTGAAGTAAATGTCCACAGGCACTGCTAATCTTATGAGTGGGCAAAACAGCAGGCAAAGGCTGTCAGACCTCCCAAATCTCCATCCTTGACTCCCGTTATTCATCGCCTTAGGATCAGGTTCAATCTTTAGTCAATTCATCAAGTAAATAATTCATTCAATGAATATTTATTTGGATATGTCTGTGTGCTAGTCTCTGAGTGAGCACTAAAAAATCCTTACTCTCATGGAATTTGCATTCTAGTAGGAAAGACAGATGAAAAGTGAGTAGCTGACTAATACAATTTAGATAATGATAATTGTTAAATAGAAATTAAGCAGTTAAATGACTACTAAAGTGGCTGTCGTGCATACAGTATTTTCACAAAATAATTATTAGTACATCAGTACAGTTTAGTTGTGAGATTGACTGACTGAAAGTATGACCTGGCACGATTTGACAAAAAAAGGATGTTCTGTGTGGGGAAAGGACCTGGAAGTGCTGACTGTGGATTTTTTGTCAAGAAATAGCAATGAAGAGGCTTCCCCTGGCATCCCAGCGGCTATGACTCTGGGCTCCCCATGCAGGGGGCTCAGGTTCAATGGGGTGGCTTCCCTGGTACCCCAGCAGCTAAGACTCTGGGCTCGCCATGCAGGGGGCCCAGGTTCGATCGTTGGTCAGTGAACTAGATCCTACATTCTGCAACTAAGAGTTCTCATGCTGCAACTAAAGATCATGCATGCTGCAGCTAAGACCTGGCACAGCCAAATAAACAAATAAATATAAAAAAAGAGACGGCATGGAGCGGCTGGTGACTTCGGAGGGAAAAAAGTACTTATCTCAGGGAATAAATAACATACGTTCCAGATTCATAAAGAGTGAAATATTAAAGAAATAAAGATGGAGATGTCTCCATAAATTGTCCTGAGAAAGGAAAACATTTTTAATTGTTAGAGCAAAGAAATATTATCACTAAGGAAAATTAATACATAAAACTATATGCAAACTTTCAAATTCTCCATCTTAAAAAATTACTGCACAGAAATTAAAATGCAAATAACAAATTAGAGAAAATGTTTTCAACATATATGACAAAGGCTTTAAAATCATTAAAAGAATCTTTAATAAATAGGGAATTCCGTGATGGTCCAGTGGTTAGGACTTGGCATTCACTGCTGGGGCCCAGGTTCAATCCCTGGTCAGGGAGTTAGGATCATGAAAGCCACACAGCATGGCCAAAAAAACAAAACAAAGCAAAAAATCATTAATAAATACACAGGTTTTTATGATATAGTCAAAAAAGATAAACAACCTGGAAGAAAAATAAGCAAAATTCTTTTTTATAAAAGACATGCTAATGGTTATTAAATACATAAAACAATATTCAAATTCATTTACAATGAATAAAATAACAAGCCTTTATACCTTTTAAATGAAAAATGAGGAAAGAACTAGAATTAGACTTTCATAAACTGCTTGTAAGCATGAAAATTGGTGGATAATTTGGCAATATATATTTCAAAAGCTTTACAATGATTTATAATCTTTTACCTATCAAGTCTCTTTCTGGGAATTTATTTTAAGGAAATAATAAAATTATATATATATATATATGTATATATATATATATATATATACACAAAGATTTATAGAATAAAGTTTTATCATAGAGCTATTTTTAGTAATGAAAAACCTGAGATGTGTTTAAATAAAGCTGAACAATGATAATCAATAGGCAATTGATCAAATACATTGTGATACATTTATATAAAGATTCAATATGCAATCATTGAAAATACAGAATTTAATGACATGAAATATTTGTCACAATATGTTGCAAGAAACAAAGCAGGTTACAAAGCAATATACAATATAATTCTATTTTTATAAATATATACTATAGTGGTATGTGTATGCATACATGTATTTAGAGAGATAAAATTCTGGTTGATGTATTACAGACAATTTTAGTTATTCTATGAGATTTTCTGAAATGAAAAATTGCATAAAACAGTAAAATTTATTTACACAAATTAGAAATTTGAAGTCAGAAATATTTAAAATAATTTAAAATGTTCATCCTGATTCTTAATATTATCAGACCCTTTAACTGTATTTGGCTACTGAAATAAAACTATTATGAAATAGGGATGCTAAGTCACTTCAGCTGTGTCTGACTCTTTGCAACCCTATGGACTGTAATCTGCCAGGCTCTTCTGTCCATGGGATTCTCCAAGCAAGAATACTGGAGTGGGTTACCATTTCCTTTTCCAGAGGATCTTCCCAACCCAAGGATTGAACCCCTGTCTCTTATGTCTCCTGCATTTGCGGGCTTGTTCTTTACCACTAGCACCACCTAGGAAGCCCTTATGAAATAAGGGCAGTGATTTTTTTTTTTAATGTAATAAACATGACCTCCCTTTGCCCCTTTATTATTATTATTTTTAAAAAGTTATTTATTTTTAACTGAAGGATAATCACTCTACAATACTGTGTTGGTTTCTGGCATACACCAACATGTATCAGCCATAGCTTTAAATATACGCCCTCTCTCTTGAACCTCCCTCCTATCTCCCACCCCTGCCCCTTTATTATTTTTTAATGTCCTGAACAGTGATTTCTCAAATTCTATACTCAAGCATTAGTTGAAAAGCATACACGTTTTATTGTTAAGCATATGTCCCTCTTCCAACAAAATGAAATGTCATCCAGAGTCACTGTGGGTCACCAAAAGTCTCAGTTGATTTTCTATTGGGTGGCGCAGGTGGTAAAGAATCTGCCTGCAATGTGGGAGACCTGGGTTCCATCCCTGAGTCGGGAAGATCCCCTGGAGAAGGAAATGGCAAGCCATTTCAGTATTCTTGCCTGGAAAATCACATGGACGGAGGAGCCTGGTGGGCTACAGTCCATAGGGTCACAAAGAGTTGGACATGACTGAGCGACTTCACTTTCACTTTTCTATGGAACTGTATGATTTTATTCTCCTGTTACCAAATGAAGGTTCATGTGTCTGATGCAGAGTGAGGCCAAACAAACCAAAACATCAGAGTTAGGAGCAGGGAAAGGTTTATTGAAGGGCCAAGCAAGGAGACCGGTGGCCCAAGGTCTAGTGGAAGTCAACTTGTCCACCATCTTGGACCTACTTGGTTTTAATCAGTCTACATGTCCTTGGGCTATGCCATTCTTTTAAAGGTTGTGCCTACCCTCTTCTGTCCTATTTCAGCATCACAAAAGAGAATGAAGGAACTAAAGAAAGAACTCAGCACACAGAAGAAGACTTGAAGAACAAATACACCAATTTAACAGCAGGTCTTGAAGGTCAGAGGTCAGAGGTGGGTGCAGGTACAGGAAAAGTATGGCAGCTTGAACTGGAACCCTTCAATCTAGTTATCTTGACAGTGTACACTGTTATCTGGGGGAGAAAAAGAGGTGTATGTGAACTGTTTAAAGATAAACTGAGGCATATTACAAATTTTGAGTTTTTTGAGCAAAAATTGATTCAAATCTAGCAACAACTAACCTAGCAGTTAGAAAGGAGCTCCAAGGAATGGTACAAAATGAAAGATTTTTACATGTAGGAGTGGGAACAAGAAAGTTATACTACACAAAAAACTGAGTTGGTTATTGCAAGTTTGGTCTTCCCTGATGGCTTAGGGATAAAGAATCTGCCTGCCAATGCAGGAGATGTGAGTTTGATCCCTGGGTGGGGAAGATCCTCTGGAGAAGGAAATGGCAACCCACTCCAGTGTTCTTACCTGGGAAATCCCATGGACCAAGGAGCCTGGCAAGATACAGTCCATGGTGTCACAAAAGAGTTGGACATGACTTAGCGACTAAACAACAATCACAAATTGCAAGGTTACTTTCCTTAAGGGGATGGCAGGGATTTATCAGGCAGATTACCTAGCTGATCAGACAGTTCCTAATTGACTGGTTTAATATTTCATTTCTGGGAGAGTATAAACTCTAAATCTGATAACATAGGGCTTAATATAAGTAACTCCATTCTGGGCTTGTTTTGCTTTTAACAAAAGGAACATGCTATCTCAATGAATCTGTAACTCTCAGGGGTCCAAATCATCTTTCTGACATCAGTCACTGTGCCCTATCTACTATGCAGCATAGCACATGGAGGATGAATTGGTCTGTTCATTTGCAAGAGATTGTCACCTTGAGGACGGAGAGGATCCACCATGACTAAGTGAATCACCAATCAGCTGATGTGAGGACAGAGGACTTCTGGAACGAAGACTGGATCAGTGAGATGAGGCTTGGGCACGGATGGTAGCCTGGAAGATTCCTTAGTGGTGTTAGGCACATTGTAAAACACTAGATGTATTCTGGAGGGATTTCACTAAGGGCTGGAGTTCTGGTTTAAGCAAATATGTTAATTCAACTACCCAGATTTAGATATGAATGTTAATAGCAACTGATTTTTAGCCTCAGGCTGGTGAAGGTTTATGACATTAAGATTACCCATAATACTGTTTTCTTCTTGAAATTCATTTGGGTGTGTTGCTTTTTTTTTTTTTTTTAAACAAATAGGAGCACAGGTCTGATGGTTATAAAACTTTTATTCATTCATTTAACAACTATTCATTGAATAAACTCTATATCCTTGGGAAATCAAACACTAAAACAGTCTGTGCCTTCAAGGGGAATTGACTAGAGATCTAGTGCTTAGGACTGCCTCTACAAGTAGAAATTTATGTCAGTTTCACAAAGTAAATTGATGCTCTGGTATTAAGTAGAAAGGGAAGGGCAGACAGTTCAATATGTTTCTTGGTTGCCTCCAAAAATAATCTTAATGCTAAAGTGGCATATTTTAAGCCCCTTCGACTGTTGACTGTGAATTTCTTTTTATGCAGCTTTTAGTTTGGTGCTTATTGCAATTACTCATGTTTAATTTGGGAAAAGGCAATGGCACCCCACTCCAGTACTCTTGCCTGGAAAATCCCATGGACGGAGGAGCCTGGTAGGCTCCAGCCCATGGGGTCGCTAAGAGTAGGACACGACTGAGCGACTTCACTTTCATTTTTCACTTTCATGCATTGGAGAAGGAAATGGCAACCCACTCCAGTGTTCTTGCCTGGAAAATCCCAGCGACAGGGGAGCCTGGTGGGCTGCCATCTATGGGGTCGCACAGAGTTGGACACGACTGAAGCAACTTAGCAGCAGCATGTTTAATTCTCTGCTATTCAATGACCAACTCCTTGAGAAAAAGACTTATCTTATTCACCTGCACACCCTCAGAACAGAGCAGACTTTAGCAGAATCAGTTCATAATTACTATGGGCATGGAAACCAAATATCCAATTTGCTAGAATTATTTTGCAACCAGGATAATGAGGTTTATGACTTTTAGTGTACGGTTTTAATGTCAACTATTTTGACTGAGGTCCTTGTTTCATCTCCATTTTAGCGTGCCTTCAAGATAAGCGTTGTCTCTCGTAAAATAGGCTACGTTAATTTGTTGAGAGACACAAATTTTCTTACAGCAAGGTTTCTTTGCACTTAGAAGAAAACTCCAGTAAAATTCTGATCTAAAGCTAAAAGTCTTAAAAAAAAACTAACAAGTACTTTTCCTTCCATTTTACTCATATTATTGCTTCAATCTGCAAACACAAGTAGCTGCTTCCCATTTAATTTCCAGGCATGAAACCACTGTTAAAACTATGAGACTGCCACAATTTGGCTTTTTATTTTTTTTCCTGTAAAGCAAATTATTTAATTATACAGACAAGGTCTCGTTCCTGTATATATCTCGCTCTTCTCAAACATTCTGTAATCAGAATTCTATGTTTTGAAAACTCTGCAAAACTAAAAACATGGATCCTCAGGAGACTCCAATCAGCCAGCGACCAATCTCACCCCTCGAAGCCTGGGATGGGAAAGGCAGCACCGCTGGAGATGAACGAGCCCGGCCAAAGACCGCAGAGGGCCCTTCCCGGGAGCAGAGGCGGGGTCAAGGGTGGAGGCGGGGTCGGGGGCGGAGCGTCGCCGCGCAGAGAGGAGCTCCCCGCCCTCTCCGCAATTGGCCTGCGTCGCTCGCCGGAATCCGGGTACTGGGGGCGCATCGGCTCGGCCCTTTCCGCTCGTTCTGGGCGCCCGGCCTGGGCATGCAGCTGCTTCGAGGACTGCGGCTCTCGGGGCTCGGCGCCTCCGCAGGCCGGGGCGCCGCGGCCCGAGCCCCGGGCGCCAGCCGCTGCCTCCGCCCCCCGCCCCGCCCCCGCGCGCCGCCCGCCGGTCCTCGGCCCCGCCTCCGCCCCCTCCTCGCGCTTCGCCCCGGGTTGCAGCGCCCGGCTGTCGTCGCCTGCAGAGACCCGTCGCCCGCCACCGCCGCCTGCATGGAGCTCCCCGGAGCCGGTGAGCTCGGGTGGCCGAGCGGGCGGTGTGGGGCGACTGGAGTCTGGGGGCGTGGGCTCGGCGCGGCCGCGGGGAGGGCCCGGCCTCGCCGCCCCGCCTGCGCCCCCGGCGCTTGGAGCGCGATCCCACGCTCGCCCTGCCCTGGGGCTCCTCTCCCCGCCCTGCGCGGAATTCGGTGTAGCCGCAAGGGACCCGGTACAACCGGGTATGATCAGCGCTGCTTGTCAGCGAGTGTTTTCGTTACTGCACGCACTGTTGTTGCGACGGGAGGCCGGAAGTGTGAACCCATTTTAAATTTCACTTTTCTTTCCCGATGATCTTCTAACCTTTTAGAAACTTCATGCCGACACATACCCTCCGACACTTACCCTCCTTTGGTGTTGGTGTGATCAGCAAAATCTAGAAAAACTCCGTTTTTATATTTTATCACAAACAAAGGCTTGAACCACCGCAGTTAGGCTTTCCTCGTAGGATTTTATTCTCGGTGTGGAAGTGACCTCTCTAAACTGGCGCCAGATCTGCAGTAGGGCTCAGAATGAGTTTCCAGTTTATGTCAGCATTTACTGCGAACTGAAGTTGGTGGGTAGAGCGAGTTAGGGGTTGGACTTTTGATGAAAGGCACCAACAAGCCAATTAGAGAAAAGGTGGTCTTCTGTGAAGGAAATGTCAACCCACTCCAGTACTCTTGCCTGGAGAGTCCCATGGACGGAGGAGCCTGGTGCGCTACAGTCCACGGGGTCACAAAGGGCGGGACACCGGTGAGAGACTTCCAGGTTTTTTTCATGTGAGATTTTTGAAGTATAAACGCATGAAAGTGAAAGTGAAGTCGCTCAGTCGTGTCCGAGTCTTTGTGACCCCATGGACTGTAGCCCGCCAGGCTCCTCTGTCCATGGGATTCTCCAGGCAAGAATACTGGAGAGGGTTGCCATTTACTTTTCTAGATCTTCCCGACCCAGGGTTTGAACCCAGGCCTCCCGCATTGTAGGCAGACGCTTTACTGTCTGAGCCACTGCATAGAAAGATATACAAAGCATGAAAATCTTAAAATGTTATGTAATAACCGTTAGCTAATGTAAATATGTTTACAGTTGTTGAAGGAATGAAATGAAGACCTTGGAAGGTCAGTGCCGAGGGTGGGAATTTTTGAGACGCACTTATAAAGGGAAACGTGTAGGGGATTGTTAGTGTCAAAGAGAAAGGTTTCCCACCCCAGTTCCTTCAGTGTGTGGCCTTGCAATTGAGGATGCTGATAGCATACTTTTAAGATGTTTGTGGAGTTTAATGCCTTTTTACATTGCGTTTCAGATATTATTAGCTTACTTTGTCCATTTCTGGCTAGTAATTTGGGTTGTACTTTTGTTCCTTTTTTCATCATGTGGAAACCAAAGCATGGAGGTCAGGTAACTTGTTGACAGCTGTCAACATTTCTCCAGCTGTAAGATGTTTCTATTTTTAGTAGCTAGGCCAGACCTGGCTTGGATGAACTGACTCTACTGATTCTTGGGGACTGTACCTACTATATATCTATTGTTTAGTTGCTAAGTCCTGTCGACTGTTTTGTGACCTCATGGACTGTAGCCCAACAGGCTCCTCTGTCCATGGGATTTCCCAGGCAGGAATATTGGATATACCTTCTTGGGGAATATACCTACCTAGTAGAGTGAGTAGAAGAGAATTTTGCTTAATAAAGTTGTGCTTTGTTATCCAGAAAGGAAACTTGAAGTTTGTGTGAGGAAGGGCAGACTATTCTTTTTTTCTTCTATTGGTCTGTCTTTGATGAAGTCATTTGTGGAAGTACACATATATTTGAATATTAGTGTATACTTTATGTACAATTTTATAATGTATTTTAAACATATGTGTTAATTGTTTTCTTATAAAAGTGATGATTCTGTTTGAAACATTGGAATAACAGAAATGTATTGAGTACAACAACTATGTCAGCCTTTTCATATATAATTGTACACACAGTACAAGTGCATATGCATTCGTATATCTGCTATTTAAAATGAAAATGCTCTTCTTAACCAGAACAGATACCAGACAGATATCTGGGCGTATTATATTATATAAACTGTGTATCTTATAAACTGTGTATGTGAACTTTCCAGAAGTACTGTTGCTGGCAGGTTTTGGTGGTTGAGTAACTGGATTCAAAGCCTAGCCCCAAGACCTGTAACCTGAGGCAAGTTGCTTAATTGGCTAGTCTGTGAAAAGAGTTTAATATTACCCTGATAAAGTCCTTTATTTTAAGGTTGGTTATTATTTTATTTCTTTATTTCTGGCTATGCTGGGTCCCTGTTGTGGCACACAGGCTTCTTCTAGTTGCAGAGAGCCGAGGCAATTCTTGGTTGTGGTGCACAGGCTTCTCATTGCGGTAGCTTCTCTTTTTGTTTAGCACAGGCTGTAGGCACCCGGGCTTCAGTGGTTAAGGTGCACAGGCTCGGTAGTTCTGGCTCACAGGTCCTAGAGCGCACAGGCTCGGTAGTTCTGGCTCACGGGTCCTAGAGCGCACAGACTCGGTAGTTCTGGCTCCTGGTTCACGGGTCCTAGAGCGCACAGGCTTGGTAGCTGTGGCTCACAGGTCCTAGGGCGCACAGGCTCGGTAGTTCTGGCTCACAGGTCCTAGGGCGCACAGGCTCGGTAGCTGGGCTCACAGGTCCTAGGGCGCACAGGCTCGGTAGTTGGGCTCACAGGTCCTAGGGCGCACAGGCTCGGTAGTTGGGCTCACAGGTCCTAGGGCGCACAGACTCGGTAGTTCTGGCTCACAGGTCCTAGGGCGCACAGGCTCGGTAGTTCTGGCTCACAGGTCCTAGGGCGCACAGGCTCGGTAGTTCTGGCTCACAGGTCCTAGGGCGCACAGGCTCGGTAGTTCTGGCTCACAGGTCCTAGGGCGCACAGGCTCGGTAGTTCTGGCTCACAGGTCCTAGGGCACACAGGCTCGGTAGCTGCGGCTCACAGGTCCTAGGGCGCACAGGCTCGGTAGCTGGGCTCACAGGTCCTAGGGCGCACAGGCTCGGTAGCTGTGGCTCACAGGTCCTAGGGCGCACAGGCTCGGTAGTTCTGGCTCACAGGTCCTAGGGCGCACAGGCTCGGTAGCTGTGGCTCACAGGTCCTAGGGCGCCCAGGCTCTGTAGCTGTGGCTCACAGGTCCTAGGGCGCACAGGCTCGGTAGCTGTGGCTCACAGGTCCTAGGGCGCACAGGCTCGGTAGCTGTGGCTCACAGGTCCTAGAGCGCACAGGCTCGGTAGCTGGGCTCACAGGTCCTAGGGCGCACAGGCTCTGTAGCTGTGGCTCACAGGTCCTAGGGCGCACAGGCTCGGTAGCTGTGGCTCACAGGTCCTAGGGCGCACAGGCTCGGTAGTTCTGGCTCACAGGTCCTAGGGCGCACAGGCTCGGTAGTTCTGGCTCACAGGTCCTAGGGCGCACAGGCTCGGTAGCTGCGGCTCACAGGTCCTAGGGCGCACAGGCTCGGTAGCTGCGGCTCACAGGTCCTAGGGCGCACAGGCTCGGTAGCTGTGGCTCACAGGTCCTAGGGCGCACAGGCTCGGTAGCTGTGGCTCACAGGTCCTAGGGCGCACAGGCTCGGTAGCTGGGCTCACAGGTCCTAGGGCGCACAGGCTCGGTAGCTGCGGCTCACAGGTCCTAGGGCGCACAGGCTCGGTAGCTGTGGCTCACAGGTCCTAGGGCGCACAGGCTCGGTAGTTCTGGCTCACAGGTCCTAGGGCGCACAGGCTCGGTAGTTCTGGCTCACAGGTCCTAGGGCGCACAGGCTCGGTAGCTGCGGCTCACAGGTCCTAGGGCGCACAGGCTCGGTAGCTGCGGCTCACAGGTCCTAGGGCGCACAGGCTCGGTAGCTGTGGCTCACAGGTCCTAGGGCGCACAGGCTCGGTAGCTGTGGCTCACAGGTCCTAGGGCGCACAGGCTCTGTAGCTGTGGCTCACAGGTCCTAGGGCGCACAGGCTAGGTAGTTCTGGCTCACAGGTCCTAGGGCGCACAGGCTCGGTAGCTGTGGCTCACAGGTCCTAGGGCGCACAGGCTCGGTAGCTGCGGCTCACAGGTCCTAGGGCGCACAGGCTCGGTAGCTGCGGCTCACAGGTCCTAGGGCGCACAGGCTCGGTAGCTGCGGCTCACAGGTCCTAGGGCGCACAGGCTCGGTAGTTCTGGCTCACAGGTCCTAGGGCGCACAGGCTCGGTAGCTGCGGCTCACAGGTCCTAGGGTGCACAGGCTCGGTAGTTCTGGCTCACAGGTCCTAGGGCGCACAGGCTCGGTAGCTGTGGCTCACAGGTCCTAGGGCGCACAGGCTCGGTAGTTCTGGCTCACAGGTCCTAGAGCGCACAGGCTCGGTAGTTCTGGCTCACAGGTCCTAGGGCGGACAGGCTCGGTAGTTCTGGCTCACAGGTCCTAGGGTGCACAGGCTCGGTAGTTCTGGCTCACAGGTCCTAGGGTGCACAGGCTCGGTAGTCCTGGCTCACAGGTCCTAGGGCGCACAGGCTCGGTAGTTCTGGCTCACAGGTCCTAGGGCGCACAGGCTCAGTTCTGGCTCACAGGTCCTAGTGCGCACAGGCTCGGTAGCTGCGGCTCACAGGTCCTAGAGCGCACAGGCTCGGTAGTTGCTGCTAGCAGGTTCTAGAGCTCCAGCTCAGTGGTCCTGGCTCATGGGCATTGTTGCTTGTGGCACATGAGTTGAGTTTAGTTGCCCCAAGGTGTGTGGAATCTTCCTGAACCAGGGTTCGAACCCATACCCCCTGCATTGGCAGGCAGATTCTTACCCAAAACTGTACCACCAGGCAAGTCCAAAGGTTGGTTATTTTAAGGCAGTTTCCCCAAAACAAACAATTTGTACTTCTGTAAAAGAAACTAGTTGTGATTGTTGTTCAGTGGCTTGCTTGGGTGTGTCTGACTCTTTGCGACCCCATGGACTGCAGCATGCCAGGCTTCCCTCCCTGTCTTTCAACCATCTCTTGGTGTTTGCTCCAACTCATGTCCATTGAGTCAGTGATGCCATCCAAACATCTCATCCTCTGTCGCTCCCTTCTCTTCCTGCCCTCAATCTTTCTCAGCATCAGGGTCTTTTCCAGTGAGTTGGCTCTTCGCATCAGGTGGTCAAAGTATTGGAGCTTCAGCTTCAGCATCAGTCCTTCCAATGAATATTCAGGGTTGATTTCCTTTAGCATGGACTGGTTGGATCTCCTTGCAGTCCAAGGGACTCTCAAGAGTCTTCTTCAGCACCACAGTTCAAAAGCATCAATTCTTTGGCACTCAGCCTTCTTTGTAGTCCAACTCTCACATCCGTACGTGATTACTGGAAAAATCATAGCTTTGACTATGGGGACTTTTGTTGACAAAGTGTTGTCTCTCTAGGTTTGTCATAGCTTTCCTTCCAAGCAGCAATTGTCTTCTAATTTCGTGGCTGCAGTCACCTTCTGCAGGGATTTTGGAGCCCAAGAAAATAAAGTCTGTCACTGTTTCCATTTTTCCCCTTCTATTTGCTATGAAGTGATGGGGCTGGATGTGGATGTGTTTTAATTCATGTCTGCCAGCCTTTGCCGAAACACTGGAGCTTAGAGAACTGGAGGAAGTCTTTCAGACTTGAGCCCTGTTGAGAAACATTGTTCTATAGGATGACCATAGAACATGGAGTTCCAAGAGTTACTTGGAAATGGTATTATCTTATCTCTGAGTTAATAATTGATGTGACACCATGGACTATAGGCCACCAGGCCCCTCTGTGTATGGGATTTCGCAAGCAAGAATACTGGAGTGGGTTGCCATTTCCTTCTTGAGGGAATCTTCCCCACCTAGGGATTGAACCCAGGTCTCCCACATTGTGGGCAGATTCTTTACGGAGTCTGAGCCACCAGGAAAGCCTGTTAATAATTCATATCTACAAAAAGGTTTTCAGCTATTTGGTAATTTAATAGAAAAAATTTTGTGTATCAAGTTCTAGACTTGTTGATTTTGACATACCATTGCATTCAAGAATTTTATTTATTTTTTAAAAAATTTAAAGATCTTTTAAACATTTTATTTACAGTGTTGTGTAAGCTAAGTGATCAGTGATGATCTTTTCTATGTAGGTGCATTTGCCCCAAATATAAGATATGTATTGATTTATTAAAACTTTTGTTTAAATATAAGCTGTGTATTTTTCAACACAAGTGTAAAAAATAGAAAGGAAACATTTACTTGTTCTCACATATTTCAATAGCTGTGAATAGATTCATGGTAAATAACACTTGCTGAACACCTGCATGCCAGGCACTCAAGCTTAATAAGGTTTGAACTGTAATGTAAATAAATAGCATTATTAAGAGTGTACTATTAATTTTTTTGCTTTTGGTGTTGAACATGACTAGTTGATATAAAAAAATCAGCAATAAAAAGGTTTTAGCTGTCTTTTTTTGCTTTTATCTACAAAACAGGTGTGTGTCTGTAAATAATATTAAAGATTACTGAAATTACAATAAAAATTTAGTTTTTTTTGGCTTTTGTTAACTGTAACTTATCATGAATACTTATTATCTTGCATATTGTAAGCCATATTCTTAATGGAGTGTGTTTTTAAAGGTCTGATATATGAAAATAGAGGATTATAACAGAATAAAATAAATGACTTCTTTAATATCTTCAATGGTAAATTAATCATTAGTCAATATATAGAATAAAAATTATGTAAGTATCCCAGGATTTTTTTCAGCTCTGGTTCAAACATTGTGTCTAAAAGCATGGAGGATAATGGTGTGGGGAGACTGCCAGCTGATAAATTTAGCAATTGACTTTATCAGTTTAAACAGACACCCTTTTCCCCTTAACCTCCTCCTGAGGCATATAATTGCTCTACCCATAATAAGAAAACAAAAAACAAGGACCAAGTGTGAAATGTCGTTCCAATGTTAGTACCTGTCCTTGGAAGGGCTGTCAGCGAAACTATAGGATCTTTTTGCTTTTAACCATTGAATTTCTAGAAAAGCATATTTAGAGCTATGTAATTTTAACGTGTGAATTTTAATGTTTGAATTTCCCACGTTAATATAATAATGGAATGAAAAAAATTTTTAAATCTTTTCTGAAGGAAAAATAAAAGTCAGAGTTTATACAGGTGAGAACACATAATTGATGTTGTTAACAAATAAACATGGAAGAGATTGCCAAAATCTTGTTGACTTGTGTTCAGAAGTTATGTTAAAAATGTAGTTTTGGAGTTAAGAAAATGTGTCTTATAAAGGATCTTGAGGTTTGTTGATTAACTCAACTTTAACCCTGAGTTGAGTACTGTGCTTCAGGAAATTATTAAAGCTGTTTAACATAAAAATGGATTTATAGAAATGTAGACTATGGTATAGCTGTATAAGTAGCTTACAGTATATTTGAATGCCAGTTTTACCATTTCTTAACAGATGTTAATTTATATTGAGTTTAGTTAGTTGAGTTGTTTTAGCGTAGGATATGAATTAAAAAATAAATAAAATAATACAGTTTTCTTTTTGTGATGTTATAGGGGTGAATTCCAATGAGTGTGAAAGTGTATCAAGCAAACAAGAAATGTCAGAAGAATTTGAAGCCAACACCATGGATTCTCTGGTAGATTTGCCATTTGCTACCATAGATATTAAAGATGACAGTGAAAGTAAGTACTTTATTAAATAAATATGTGTTTAGAAGCAATGAACAGTAAATTTAGTGATAGTATTTTTTTCTTAATTATTTTACCTTAAGTATTGCTGTGTTTTTGAGTTTGGGTAGTTAATTAATATTTGTTTGGCTCCATAGTAAAGGATCCGCCTGCCAATGCAGGAGATGTGAATTCGATCCCTGGGTCAGGAACATCCCTTGGAGAAGTAAATGGCAACCCATTTCAGTGTTCTTGCCTGGGAAATCCCATGGACAGAGGAGCCTGGTGGGCTACAGTCTGTGGGTTTGCAAAAGAGATGGACATAATTGAGTGACGAAACAACAACAGTAACAACTCTCAAGATGATTGTAATCCTTAACTATGACCCTAAGGTTAAGTTAAATGATAAGGTTAAGTTAACCTTAACTTAAATCAAGGTTCAAAACAGTAGTGCAGTGAGTTTTCCTTCTTTCAGTCATACGTCTTTCCTAAATGGGGCATTCAGTTCTCCTCATTGAAATGATCATAATCCTTATTTTACCTCACCGAATTCTAAGTCTAGCTTTGTAATTATTGGAGATTTTAGAGATACTGGAAATCACCATGTTATTATTTACTCATTAGCTAATACTATTAAGTTGCATATTAAAAATACTTCAGATCTTAAGTATTTTAAAGTATTAATTAAAACCTTATTTACTTGAAAAAAATTTTTAATAGAAAAATGTATATCAAATAAAGATTGACTCAGTACTTGGTATAGGAAGTGATTGTCTTGAGCCAGTTTTTTAAAAAGTGTAAATTGTGTCCTGTATTTCTCTGTAATTTATTGGAGAAGTCTGTAATGTTTATTCCAAATTTTATTATTAAAGGACTTAAGGCACATATTTGTCCCAAATAAGAAAAAATGATTGGTGCCTGGCAAAGAATGTAAAAGATAAAGCTCAGTTAGTAAATAAATAAATGGAAAATTATTCAATTTCATAAGTATCAAAGGATGCACATTAAAATATGATTGTAACTTATCAGATTGGGAACATCACTCAAAAATAATACTCTGTGATTTTAAGGTTATATTTTTGTGGCTTCTGACAGTGTATTGTTGTGGTAGTCCTTTTAGAGTGGGGTTTATTGGGATCTTAAGCAATGTTCATACATGGCGTAGAGTCACTCATGGAATTCCTAACTATTCCTAAGGACATAGTCTTACTTGTGGGAAGAGGTTTTATTTGTAAACGTGTGTCACAGTGTTTTTAAGTAGTAAAAATACTGCCAGAAAGCCCAAATGTCCGTTAGACTGTGGCTGAATAAGCTATACCAGTGCCTTTAGGCTACATAGTATTGAATTACATATTATGAATATATTTCTGGAAACTATGTAATGGGGCACATTTCTCAGTCACTTCAGTTGTGTGCAACTCTGCAGCCGTGTGGACTGTAGCCCTCCAGGCCGCTCTGTCCATGGGATTCTCCAGGCAAGAATACTGGAATGGATTCCCATGCCCTTCTTCAAGGGATCTTCCCCACCCAGGGATGGAACCCGAGATTCTTACCCATGGCCTGCCGCATTGGCGGGAGGGCTCTTTATCACTAGGGCCACCAGGCAAGCCCACATAGTATCGAATTGCATATTATGAAAATATTTCTGAAACCTCTATAATAGGGAATCTTTCCTATGTAAAAATGCAAAGTAAAAAACTAGGGGGGAAATATATGTAATGTTAGTTTACAATTGTGTTAAGTGCTTAGGTGATCTGTCACCAAAATTCATAGTGATCGTGTTAAGATAGTAGGTTTCTGAACAATTTTTTTTTTCTTTATTCCTTTTTCTAATCTTCAAATTTTGTGAGCTCTTGATTCTTTTCATGAAAAAATACGATTAAGATTTTGAATTGTGGTTAGAAACTTGCTTTTAAAGATGTGTGCTTCATTGATTCAGTAAACAGGGAGCTAGAGAAGCTCATTTTTCCTTGATGTTATCCACCAAGATTTTACTAATAGTGTTCAACTGAGACGGTTACAGGTGAGGTCTGTGGAGTCAGACTGTCAAGGGACAGAATTTGCTCCTATGTTTCCTGTTCTGTGCTTTGAGCAGGTGTCTGGGCTTGCTTTCACTGTCTCAAAAATTGGTATAAAATGGTAGCTGTCTCATAAGATTGTTGACAGGATTCAAATAACTTATTAATAATGTAAAGTCCTTCCAATTGTGTGTGGCAAAGAACTTGTCTCTACAAATCTTTATTGATTTAATCTTACCAAGATTTTCTGCCTTAGTAAGTTTGTCAAAATTAAGTATTTAAAAATGTGTCCCTTGAAAGCAGTATTTTATAATAATATCATCAAGTGCTTCTAGCCCATCACTAAATGCTTTCTATTTCTTTGCTTAATTCTCACAGAAAATTAGAGGGGTAAATTATTTTTTTAGAAAGTTTTAGTAATTTGCTAAAGATTATTCAGAGTGCTTAGTCACTCCGGTCGTGTCTGACTCTCTGCGACCCCATGGACTGTAGCCTTCCAGGCTCCTCTGTCCCTGGGATTCTCCAGGCAAGAATACTGGAGTGGGTTGCCATTTCCTTCTCCAGTGAGTGAGGTGAAGTGAAGTCGCTCAGTCATGTCTGACTTTTTGCAACCCCATGGACTGTAGCCTACCAGGCTCCTCTGTCCATGGGATTTTCCAGGCAAGAGTACTGGAGTGGGTTGCCATTTCCTTCTCCTTATTCAGAGTAATTCTATGAAATATAGAAGGTAATAGTCTATGCTGTATACTTAAATTTTAAGAATGGTTGCTTCAGAAATTTGATGGCATAAGTAGCAAGAAAACAAGAAAAAGAATATAAAAGCAAAATTGAATTCACTCAGTCTTTTGGCTAACAGCAAGTGTAAAAAACAGTCAACCAACAATAACAGATGGACTACATTACATTAATTTCTCTCATAATTCATTTCCTTGTAGTTTTTTGAGAGAATTAAAGCGCCTTTAAGAAAATTAGATAATTTACATTAAAATGACACATGTAGTGCTTTAGGTAAAAAAAATTCAATGCATGGATGAGTTACAGCCTTTGTCAACAAGACCAGATTCATTAGAGCACATTAAAATGGCTACTGAAATCATTATGAAAATTAACAAGTATAATAAATTAAATTTATGGAATGGGTTTACAAGCTTTACTACAACTAATACTTTTTTTCTGCTGAACAGTAAAAGTTACTCTAAATAATCTGGAGAAAGATCCAGGGCACATGGCCAAAGCTTTCTACATTTTGCTTCTATTGTGATTGATCTTTAATGTTTTTATTGTAAACTTGATGTTACTTGAATACTTTGCTCATTGTGTTTTCATATGCGTTAAATAAAAGTGTTAGTTACTCAGTCATGTCCCACTCTTTGTGACCCCATGGACTGTAGCCCATCAGGTTTCTCTGTCATGGAATTCTCCAGTCAAGAATACTGGAGTGGTCATTCCCTTCTCCAGGGGATCTTCCCGACCTAAGGAAAATAAAAAGATAATAGTAAATTGTATTTTAGAACTTAGATTATGATTTAAAAGTTATAAATAAAATGAAGTTCAGTGAGGAAAAAAGGGATTTTATACTCTGGTCATACAAATAAACCTGCTAATGAAAGGCATAGAAGATATGCCAACAAATGTCTAGCAGGTTGACCATAAATCAGCAGGACTCACTGAAATAGAAAAACACAAGCATACTACTTACAAGTGTAAATTAAACTGTACTGTAACAGTAAATACAGGATTATTTCCCTCTTTATTTGTCCAGCTCACATCAGATTATTTCAAACTTTACCCTATCTGTGATGTCTAACAAAAGAAAAACTTGAGATAATCCAGTTCAAAGGAAAGCTTAATAGTTATTGATAAAAGGAAGCTAAGGGAATTTAGAAAAATGCCCTACTTCTTTATTTTTATTAAGAGGTTGTATTCTGAACTGTGGGCTTTACGCTGTATCATTCTCATGATACTCTAATTTTTAGAGCTATTATAAATTATAACTATTACCTTCAGAGATTATGATTTTCCTTCTCTGAATATCTGCAAAATGGACTTAAGGAGCATTTGAAATGGCAAAAATAAGTAGTTACAGACAGGAGGACTCTTTAGTTTTAAACAGGTAAGCTATAAAACAACTAAAATACTGAAGACTCCAGTGGTCTGTTCCTCTGCTTAGTACTGTTTATATTGAGTAAAACACAGCAAAACTGTGTCTTATGTTCAAAGGAAGACATAGATTTTGCAGTGCCACCCAATATACATATATATGTAGAAAACTGAAATTTCATGAAGTAATACTTACATATACCAGCAGCAGTATACTGTTTACTGTTCTGTTATTTTGTTTTGCTTTCTTTTCCATTCCAAGCTGTCCATTCTGGTTATTAAAAAGTACTTTTAAAAATTATCTTCTATGGTGATTTCATAACCCACTAAATGGGTTGATACTTGCAGTTTGAAAAATGAAAAGGTAGACTATAGGTTCTGGATTCTCTCTCTACTATGTTAATTTTGAGATGAACTAAAGGTTATAAAATCAACTGGATTATTAGTTTGGCCACCGTTCTTTATTTAATTTCTGCATCTCTTGTGTCTCCTGTTTTGGCAGGCAGATTCTTTACCAGTTACGTCACCTTGGAAGCCCAGTTTCAACATAAAATATCTTAATTAGTACAGATGTAATAGCTGTTGGCTCTGTTATTCCAGATCACAGATTATATTAAAATTGGTTTCCTTTTCCTGAGTGCCAGTTTAATAACAGCAGATGGAGGTGGGCTTGGAATGTATTTAGAAGTGGATTTAAAATATGTGTACTTCATTAGCATATTATATTGTGGCTTCTGTTTAAAGTTAGTTTAGTTCATGTTACTACAAAGTAAGGACTGTTTCTTATATGTATCTGAAATTACAAGCCGCTCAACATATTTGATTTTCCAAATGAAAAAAGCTTCATGGAGATAAAACCCAGGGGCACCACATGAGGCAATTCAGATACTGCTCATATTTGACAGGTGGTGCTAATGGTAAAGAATCTGCCTGCCAATGCAGGAGACGCGGGACCCAGGTTTGATTCCTGGGTTGGGAAGATCCCCTCGAGGAGGAAATGGCAACCCACTCCAGTATTCTTGCTTGGGAAATCTCATGGACAGAGGAGCCTGGCGGGCTTCAGTCCATGAGGCCGCAAAGAGTTGGACACAACCGAGCATACACACACAAGACAATGCGGATGAGAGTGCTGTGAACTTTTTATAAAAGTTCTGACAAGCTCACATGTATAGAAGAAGCTAATTTATATTTCAGATTTGTATTCTCTGTGAAGGTATGTCATTTTAACCATATTAATCATTATGCATATTGTTGAGAAGTATAATAGAGAAATGGTTGCACAAACAGACCAGTTAATTTGGTCTTAACCTATAACAATACAGTCAGACTCATTACCCAGATCACCTTGTTCTTAATTGACCCGTCTTCTACGTCTCCTTCTAGGCTTCACAGATATGTTGATCTTAGAAAGAAAGCATGTCTGTTCCCACAAATGCTTAATTTTTAAATTTTAAACATTTTCTACTATTTTTCTTAGAAGTTCTCGTTAAAATATTATTTGCAACATTCACTTAAAATTATTTACTATTAACATTTCAAAGAAAAACAGAATAAGGACAGTTTCTTCTGCTCTTTGATTTTGTTCATAGTAGTAACTACTTATCTAGAACCACAAGAGGGAAGCGATTTGTTCCAGTGGAAATTATACACTAGAAGGAGAGCTTTGAAAGGTCCGGATACCAGGTTTGACTCTGTGACACTGAACTGTTTTTAAAACTTTTTTTTTTCTCTTCTGTTCATTGTATGTAAAATAAGGAGTTTAGTTAGATATGCACAGATCTTGTCCTCTTGCTCACTATGGTTTGTTAGAGCTGATCTCAAAGATGAGACCAACTTCATAAGATTGAATCTAAGGCAAGGTACTTCCTCCTCCTTTCCAAAATCATACCTTGGAAGATATAGTTATATTTGCAGTTTACAAAGTCGCTATGAGATACTCTGCTGTTCAAGAAGACACAACCTGAAATATAAATTAATGGTAGTTTTCCATGCATGTGGAAGCCCCTGATAGAATCTGTTTTAAAAAAAAAAAAAAAGAATTTCGCACTGATTTGGGAATTACTTCTAGGAGTATAGTTTCATAATAAAAATTGTTGGTTGTTTGAAATGTCTTTTGAAGATGACTTTAAAAAGCATGCTAAGTGTTTCTCAAGTTAGCTATGGTCAAGGACTATTTTTTTTTTCTTTAGTCTCTTATTTGTTGCTGGCTGATACTTTTGTAAAATACATAATAAAACATTAAATATTAGAAAAAAAATTAAAGAAAAAGATCTGCAAAACAGAAGCCAGAATTTAACAGGCAAAATTACTTTGCCTACTTGCCCTGAAAGTTTATAAAGCATCCTCTCAGTTTTTGCTAATTGTTTGTAGTGTGACATTAGCCAGAAATTGAACTTTGAGTGGCACTGCCGCAAGTGATTTTCTTGTCAAAGTTAGGAATATACATATTACAGGATGGAGAAAAAATGATTTTTCCTAGCATCATGAAAATTGTGGCAAGGAGAAGAGAACAGTTGTTAGTTATGCTTCAGATCAGAGGTAAGTGCACCATGGCCCATGGGCCAGATCTGACTATCTGCTTTGTAAATTAAAGTTTTATTGGAAAACATTTGTACCCATTCAGCTGTATTTTGTCTACAGCTGACTTGGGTCTTTAAGACTGTATGATCCGTGAGGCTTGAAATATTTATTATGAGGTCTTTTACAGAAGAATTTGCCAATTCCTATTTTAGATTTGAAAATGACAATTATGAATGATTGCTAGTTGTATAGTACTTTTTTTTTTTTTACTGATTATATCATCTTTGTTTAAATGCATTAGACTTATTATTGTTTGACTTTTTTTCTCTAGTCACTGATGTTCCTAAAGTAAATTTGGAGAGAAGTAAAGAAAATGAATGCAACAATAAAGATCAAATAAAGAAGAGGAAAAAAAAGCGAAAAGATTATCAACCCAACTATTTCCTATCCATTCCAATCACCAACAAAGAGGTGCTTTTTTTTTTAAGAAGTATTTTTACTAGATTTTATTCTAAATTACATTTAAGGTGCACTAAATGCTCATAAGCCCTTTTACTTTCAGCTTTTAAGAGTCTTCAGTGGCATTTTAGCTGGGCAGGAAATATGGAGTATACACACACATACGGAATATAAAATACAGGGACTATAGAATATATTTCAACAATAATTTTGAAAAATATTATTTAAACAATCCTATTTAAATGACAGTTTTACAAAAGCCACTTAAAAAAAATGTTGCCAGATAGCATGTCAAGGTTCTTTCTAAAGTTTTGTTCATCATAATGGAAGAATCTTTCAGAAACACAGAGCTGGTAAAAAAAAAAAAGATTCTGAAATCTCTGTGGGGAAAGTAAACTGGGATTTGTTGCTGCTTGGTCCAGTTTATGGTAATGACTATTGCAATATAGTGTCTTCAAAAATTACTCATTGTTGTCCAACTTAATGCTGTACAATAAACTTGGTAGAAATCTATTAAAAGTCTGAAAATTTAATGTGGCATCAATAATAGGAAATGAAACCAGCCCACTGGCTCACAGTAAGATACCCTAACGTATGACTGAGAGAGAAAACTAGTAGGTAGTAAGCCTTTTAGAGCAGTGAGGTAGGAATTATAATGCCTTAGGAGAGAACACTTCGTTTGGAAGACTGATTGCTTCTATACTTGGCCCAGTTTAAAGTCTTCAGAGCTATATCTGAATTCCTGTTTGACTATGGACTCTGATCTCTTAAGTGGGTGTATTTTCAGGCTGTTTCTCCCTTTATTTAACTAGAATATTTCTACAGAATGCTAATGAGTTTTTAAATATCAAAGCAAACAAAATTAAATCAAAGAAATAAATATAAAAGAGAACAAATTCTGTTGGGGCATTCTAGGAAACTTCTAGTCTGTGAGGGACAGTTCACTTGGGAAGAAAAGATACTTAGATAAGTGGAATTATCTAGCCATACGGAATTTTAGAATTTGATACAGTAAAGAATCAAAGTTTAACTTTACTGGTATGTAGTGGTAGGTTAACTGTAAAATAGCCCTTAAGTGTTTAGCCGATGGCAAGTTTAATGTTTTTGACAACTATAGATTCCATTAAAATACTTGTAACTTATTCAGACAGGTTTTCCATAAGATTTAAGATCTTGTACCTATGGGCATTGTAGGAGAGCAGGTTAGGTCCTGAGGAAACTGCATGTGAAACAGGCCAAGTGACATCCCCATATTTTTTGTGATTGGAAGAGATGCCAGTTTCCTTATTTTGGTTTCTTGCTTAGAAATTGTTCCACTCCAGAGTCTGTGTGTAGAAGTTGGGTGAGCTCTTCTCTAAATAGCTGTTCCTGGTTCCCCTGGTCCGAGCAGCCGCTCTGCATTCCCTCCAGCCTGCCCCAGCCCCTGCCAGCGCTGGGCTGGCTTCCCACCTCGTCCAGTAAAGATTGCTGGGGGGATGTGCTAGGATAAGGCTGGTGGGGAAGGGTATTGAGGGGAGAGAGGATGGAGAGATTCCTTTCTTCTGATGCTTAGATTGGGACTCAGGTCACAAAGATGGGAGGAGGAGATGAAAGAGGACCATTTACAACCCTTAGTTTTTATCCTATAAGTCACTGTAGCCTTTGTTTCTGCCTCCTTGCTGCTGGCAGGTTCTGTAGAAAGTGGATATAGTACAGGCTTTGGAGCCTGACCAGCCTTGCTCAGATAGCAGCTGGATCACAAATGCCACTGTGGATGTTGGTCACATTACCTAATTTTTGTAGTTTCAGCGTCTTGAGGTGTAAAGTGAAGGTGATAATGATTATTTTCTAAACCCAAATTGGACACATCACTGTCATCCTTATGCACTTCAGTATCTTTGATACTTGGACAAAGACAAAGGCTTTACCATATTCTAGAAGGTTCTATATGGTTTGACCTTCTCCACCTCAGCCCCTCTGACCTTGTTTGAACTTGCCAATCCCCCCCCTGCCTGCAGGAAAGCTTTCTCTGGCTGGAGTTTTCTTTTCTCTCCTTTTGGTTTTGTTAATGCCAAAATCTCAGCTTAAACTTCTCCCACCCGTGAGCACCCTGACTAGGTCACCCCTCCCCCCACTGTTGTCATCTTTAAAATCTGACACTTGTTGATCCTCCTCACAGTTTGACAGCTCCTTCTCAGCACCTAGAACAGAGTTTGGCGGAATAGAGGCGTGCACACACAAAATACTGTCATTTCAGGGCAGAAGATGTTTCCAGAATGCCAAATTCCAACCAGAACAAATTTACAAATAATAGATACAGTGTTACACATGCTGGTTTTCTGTAATATAGGTTCAGTGATAGTTTGTTTTCCAGGAGGTCCATGACTTGTAATAGTGGGGCACACAAGTTTCAAGTAACCTGGAAACCAAAGAATTTCATGTTTCTCTCTCAAGTGACTGATTTGTGGGTAACAAAGCTTAATGCCTGTATATGGGGAGGAGGATTAGGGACTAGGACAAGATGAGGAAGATCTTTTTTATATCTTCTGTATGAGTACCTTTTTTGTTTCTTTGAAAGTATCTAATGTTAATTTCTTTTGAAACTGCCTATGGGCTTTTGTGGGGAGTCCTGGGAAAAGGAGCGGCATTTATAACATTGTTTCAATGGGAGACTGTATTCCAAGTTCCAATTAAGTGACCTGCAAACAAGCTTTTGGAAGCGAGCACATTGACAATGAGCTGCTCTACTTTTGGCTTCTACTTGCTGGCATCTAGTTTTAAAGGAAAAAGGATTCAGACTTACATGGGTCTTTATTAGTAGACATTTAGAATGCTTTAGTTTTGGAAGGTCATGATTTTCATATTTTTAAGAGATAGGTTTGGAAAATGAATTAGAATGACTGCATGAAAATATCCTAATTGCATGTATATGAGAATGTGTTTCTCCATTACCCACAATTACACATTAATTTAAAATTAAAAATAAAGAGAAGTTGAATGGTATTTTAGTGAATCCTAAATATTTCTTAACTGGCTAGAATTGCTTAATTATTAGTTCTAGGTGGATTTGCCCATATATTGGTTTTATATACTTTCTTATAAGAGGTAATAATACAAGTCAACATTGAAAAATGCAAGGGAAGCTAATTGAAATTAAGAATGCATTAAATTTTTGGTAAGATGACTGTTCTATACCAATGGAAAAATATGATACTCTTTAGGAGTTTTAAAAGGTATTTGTTATATTTAATTCTGTATTTCATTTTCTAATGTGAAAATTACTGGTCTTATGAAAATATGAAATATGATTTATGCATTCTGTTCCTTTCTGGGAAATGTAATTGTGAAAGTACATGATGTTTAACATGCATGTTAAACACTTTGGTAGATACAGAAAATTCTCTTCAGATGATTTTTTACTTTTACTCTGCTTACCGCTTTATCATCAGATTTTCAAGTTTTTTTTCATCCTGTGGACAAGCAAGAAAAATGACTATATTCATCTTTGAAGAGATGTTAGGTAGCAAATTGATGTGATAATTCTGTTAAACCTTAATGAGGCAGCAAATTTAGGAATGATGTATGTTAACAGCTTAGGAAAAAATCCAAAAATAATGTCAAAAGATGAGGTAAAAGATACTGTCCTTCTGTGTGCTAGACTATAACCACTCTCCCTCACATACTGACTTGAAGGCATTTTCTTTGAGCTCATTTATGCTCTGAATTAACTAGAAAGCTTAACAAAAAATACCGAAATTTCTTATTGCTTTTATTTTTAGGCATGTGGAATATGGCTTCATGGTGAGGTTTAGCAGTTGCGTGTCTGTTTTTATTCTCTAAATACAAAGAAATTACTCAGTGAATGAAATATTTAAGATTTTAATAAGCTTTTATTTTTTAAAGTTTCTTTCAGTGTCCTATTTAAATATGGCTCTGCAATGTTAGGCTTAAAAAATGTGCATTGTTCAATACTGCCAGTGGCTGGGGATTATGATAACAGATAAGCTTCAATGGCTTTGTAGAAATTTAAACAGTGGTTATAAAAATTAGTTTCCTTTGGCCTTTAATGACATTGGTACTTTTAAAAATGGCATACAGAGAAGACTCTGAAGTAGTTTCCTTTTTTCTTTTTATCTTTTAAGAATGTAATTAGGAATAAAAAGCATTAAAATTTTTTAAAGATGATATCAAGGAATATATAAATTAATCTGAGGCATCAAAGCATAGTTAGATATACATTACTTGATTAGGTTATCTTTTAGAATTTTCATAGGTTGAGGTTAATTTTGCATTTTAAGTACTGTGTGGCTTCAGAGAAATAGTCTTCAAAAGTTTTATGGATTTTAATTTGCAATTTTATAAGCTACTGGATAATTCAAAGATATGAATGGTATATAACTCTTTTGCACCAAATAATAGGACATTGTACTAAAATGCTGAATATACAAATGGATGGAAATTTTTGAGCATTGTCCTGAATTTATATATAATTAGTATTTGAGCTTAGAATAAAGACTACATTTTTATGAAAATGCAGATACTCTACCCGCTAAGTGCAATGGCAAACCCCAGGTGTGACCATGAAAGTGTCTCTAGGCATTGACAGATGTCCCCTGGCGTAGAGGACCCCTGATTTTGATAATATTGGCAGTTTTGCAGACCTTATATTAGGCAAATGTGAAGTGCTTTCCTTTAGCTTGTGTGCCGTCCTGTAGCTTGGGTGTCGACCTTTAACACATCCCTGTAACTTTGGCAGTGCTTTACAATCGAAAAGAAACCAAGACCCAGTGAGACTAGGTGATGTCTGTGGGGTTACACCTGTGGCTGACCTGCGATTAAAATCTAGGATTTCTGATGCAAGTCCGCACCCCTAATTTGCTTCACTTTTCATTAAAAAGTTCTCATCCTAAACCACTTTTTCACGATTATTTAAGCCAGAATTACCATTTGTGCCAGCTAATATTTGAAGATGCAGTTATACTGTACTGAGGTCTGACATTCTAGAGCATGCACTCAGCACTGGGCTAGGTTCTTCCCACATGAACATGGACCTTCTTCAGCTGCGTCAGTGTTCCTGGAAACCAGTCCAGGACTTCACTGCACCCGGAAAAATCTCTCAAAAGTTCACCTGTAAAATCCTTGAAGAGTAGTGTGGGCTTACACCAAAGGCATTTTTGAGCCCATGTGTTATATTGGGATTTCCCTATAGCTCAGATGGTAAAGAATCTGCCTTCAGTGCAGGAGACCCAGGTTCGATCCTTGGGTCAGGAAGATCCCCTGGAGAAGGAAATGGCAACTGACTCCAGTATTCTTGCCTTGGAGAATCCCGTGGACAGAGGAGCTTCGTGGGCTGCAGTCCACGGGGTTGTAAAGAGTCAGACATGATTGAGTGACTAACACACCCACATGTGTTCTGTCACACAGGGTTCAGTAAGACTTCCTCAGAACCTCCTTTAAGTGTCTTTTTGCCCTTGGTGTCTCATGACTTGAGTCAATACCCTCATGTCACCACTCTCCTGTCTCCTCTCAAAAATGCATTCCTCGTCCCTTTTCCACAGTTCTCTGGCCAATTTTCCTCCTCCTCACTCCTGGATCTTTTCCTCCAGATATTTCCCTCATCTTTTCTCATCTATTGTAATTTATCTTTTTCTCAAGTTCCTTTGCTATTTTGGGTATTGAAAGTGGCTGTTGAAAGTGAAAGTCACTCAGTCATGTCCAACTCTTTGCGATCCCATGGACTACACAGTCCATAGAATTCTCCAGGCCAGAATATTGGAGTGGGTAACCGCTCCCTTCTGCAGGGGATCTTCCCAACGCAGGGATCAAACCCAGATCTCCCGCACTGCAAGCATATACTTTACCAGCTGAGCCACCAGCAAAGCCCAAGAATACTGCAGTGGGTGGTATAAAATCTTGAAAAGTTTTTAAAAAATTTTCTGTGTTTCAGTTTATTTTAGCGGAGACAGTACCAATACCTACTTCACAGGATTGGTGGGAGGCTTAGTGAACTGATAGATGTAAAATGCCTACTCTAGTGCCTGAAACCTAGTGACCACACAAGAAGGGGACTGTTGTTGTTTCAACGTTGTTTATTTGTATTACCAAGAACTGTGGTGAGACATGGAGAGGAAGAAATATGCCCTCGGGGACACCATTAATTTGCTCAGTGTAGAGGTAGAGAAAACCCTGACTGTAAGACCTTTGTGTAGTATGATGTTAGGAGCATTTTAACTACCAGGCTATCAGTATTCTTTTGTTGGGTGTCTCGGAAGTGACATCTTACCTTGGGAAATCTTAGGTGTTATTGCGTATTGTCCTACCAGGAAAACACTGTTTCCCATGATACTGTTCTCCAGGTTGCAAGGAATACAGAAGTGCTGAGGTTATTTGGGTGAAGAGGATTTATTGTAAAGATCTGTGGGAAGTCAGATCCCAGGCCAGCACCTCATGATTTGCCCAGTCACAGTCTGCAGATAATGGGAAGATTGTTCAGGATGAAACAGCTTGTCTGTATGGGAACAGCCTGCTGTGCCGGTGATTCAGCTCTTTCTTATCTCTGCTGTCTCTTTGGGGTTCTGCTGCTATTGCCAGTCTCCTCTCTTGTCTTTTTCTCTCTCATGCTGCTGCCTCCAGGTTTCTACGTGCACTCTTTTCTCTGGGGATTGCTTGGTTTGCTAGTTTATATTCTAGTTATTTTCCATTTAGAAGCTGGCTAATACTGTCTCTGGGCTCCCCAGGTGGTGCTAGTGGTAAAGAACCCGCCTGCTAGTGCAGGAGACGTAAGAGACACATGTTTGATCCCTCAGGCAGGGAAGATCCCCTGGAGAAAGGAATGGCAGCCCTCTCCAATATTCTTACTTGGAGAATCCCGTGGACAGAGGAGCCTGGTGGGCTGTAGTCTATAGTGCTGCAAAGAATCGGACCTGACTGACGTGACTTAGCACACACAGTATTGTCTCTAGCTGGAAATAGAGGAGGGAAAAGCCATCATTCCTCTTTGTTCTTAGTAGGTTGAGAGGGGTGAGCTGATGAGGGACCAAGGATTTTTGTTGGATAAAGACTACAGTTTTTTAAACACACGCGTTTAGCCTTCTGTGCAGCTCTCTCACCGTGGTTATGCCCCGCCTCACAATGTCTGGGGAAATGACAGCGGTCATTCCTGTTGAATTATTGCTGTCCTGAGAAATCTTAAAGGCCATGAAGAATGGATTCTCAGACACATTCATTTGGAGACAAATAAATATTATTGCCAGCAGAAATGGAATGTTGTCTGCTGATTTGACCTTTCTGTGGCAAGAATAAAACTTTTATTTTTAGGAAAGATCATAATGATAGTGAGTCATACTGTATATTCCAAGGATAAGTTTCTGAAAAGATACATAGCCATTGAATTTTTCCACTCAATCAGGGACCCAGTCTGTAAAAGAAGGATGTTGGACTTGATACTCTTAAGATGGATAAGCATTATGTAATTTTTAAAACATTTATACATCCCATTAAACTTTCCGAGTTGTCCCTCCAGGATATTTAAGAATAGGTAGACAAGCATGATTTGATTGAAAATCTTGACCGTGTTCTCATTTTAGTCGTTACTTATTTTCTTCTCAATCTGAATGCCGCTGTAAGGAAGTATTGCTTACCTAATGTCTGTTTTGTCTGTGTGTGATTAGATTACAAAAGGAATTAAGATGCTGCAAAATGCAATAATACAACAAGATGAGCGACTGGCCAGAGCAATGAGCAGTGATGGTTCCTTTCATATTACCCTACTAGTGATGCAGTTACTGAATGAAGATGAAGTCAACATGTGAGTACTACATCTTTCTGGAATATTGTTTTCCAAGTTATTACTTTAATATGAGTAAACATAACAGAACCCAAAGAGGCATTGAAATTCTAAAGAAGCATTCTTTGTTATAATTTGTTCAGTCAACAAGCCAATGTACAGAATCAGCTGTACAATATTCTTCCTAATCTGTATTTTTTTTCCCTCTGTGATACATGGCTTGCGGGATCCTAGTTCCCCAACCAGCGACTGAACCTTTGTACCCTGTAGCGGAAGTGCAGAGCTTAACCACTGGACCACCAGGGAACTGCCCCTAATCTATACTTTTGAACTGTGTTATTGTTTTCAGATGCATTGTTATGCAGTTATTTTGTCCATGTTAATTATGTAAGCGCTATGGAGTCTGTCCATTTAGGTTAGGATTCCAGGTAAAGATTCTGGAATCATGTCTTAATAGCTGCTCAATTTTGGGCAAATCACTCTTTAAGTAAATGGAGAAAATCATAGCACTGACACATGTAAACGCTCTTAGTATAGGGCCTGGCGCATAGTAGGCAGTCAATATTATTAGCTATTAGAACTGTAATTTATTAGATCAGTGGACAGTTTTCAGTCTCACCTCCCCCACTACTACAATACTGTATACCCTGCACCCCCAAACCCAGAGTTGTGCCACAGAAGTTGAGTATGAGTCTTTGATTGCTGTTTTCCAGCCCACAGTGGAGAAACCTTGCTCATCCTCCACTTCTCTGGGACACTGTTGGAATGAGCGCCCCTTGTTCTGTTACCCATTGTGTAGCTCTCTAGATTAAACTCAAGCTTAAGCTCTTTGGATAGCCAAAGCCAGAATTACAGGTTACAGCTTACTTCTGTTTTCTACCCTGACATATAGTCTCCTGAGGGAATGAAGAATATGACTTGGATAGGGAGGGTGCAAGGAAAAGGGGAAATATAAGGGAGAAAAGAATAAAGTAGTAACTCAAAAAATAGTCAATTTATGTCAATAGTCAGATTATGATTCTGGTGGTGATATCTTTTAAACAGTAGGACTGCATATTTTTAGGGACTGGTCTTCTCATCTGTTCCAATGTGTTCCACCCAAGAGCAGATACAATGCCAGAGAGGACCAGAAGGTTTTACTTAACTCACGTTCACTGTTCGCTTTGCCAGTCAGAAGGAAAAAAAAGAAATACTCTGATGCTCTTAAAGGAAAAGAAGAGAAAATGTGACACAAGAAGATGCAAGCCTAAGAGAAAATGGGTGGCACTCTGTATGTTAGAGTGGAGGATGAGTCAGGGTTCCCCAGGGAAGCAGAACCAATAGGATGGATCTTCATTTGTTTATCTAGATATACTGATATATCTGTGTGTGCACCACAGCTGTGTGTAGAGCTTTATTTGTAGGAATTAGCTCAGGTGATTCTGGGGGCTGGCAAATTTCAAACCTTCAAGGCGATCTGCCAGACTGGAGACCCAGGTGAGAGCTGATTTAGTATAGCCTCAAGTCCGAAGGCAGTCTGGAGGAAGAATTCCTTCTTCCCTGGGGGGCCTCAAAGAAGAATGTGCTTCCGCACAGATAGGAGGTTAGCGTTGAGGGAGATTTCTACCACAGGGACCTCAGGTAGTTCCTTCAATTCCCCTTTGTCTATCAGGGTATATATTAATAGATGAACCCAGAAGTTTCCTTGCTCCCTGGTAGGTAGACCTGGAAGTTCACGGAGAATCGGTGGGTCGGTCGGGGCGGGATGAGGGACAGTGGCAATGCCAGGCGTCCACGTTTCCTGATCAGAGGCCCCTGCACAGCTCTCCTACCTCAGCAGGCCCTGCCGGTGCGGTGCCTGGAAGGGACACGTGACCTTTCGTGGACACCAGCGAAGGGTCCCTGGGGGTATGACCAGACCAGGCCGCTCAATTGCGCATCTCTGAGAACCCAAACAGCAAGCAAACCAAAGACCTTCAATCTTTATACAAAAGTATGCTGGGTTTCCTGGGAAGGAGGAGGGGAGAGGGAAGGGGAAAGCAATCCTGAAAGGAAGTTTGAGTTAAAGAATAATTGTACCCCAAAGAGGCCTTTTTAAACCAAAGAAGACTGAGTTACCGTTGATTGCTAAGTTTATGTTTTAGCTCTATCATCAAAAATGGGTCTTGGCCATGGCATGTGTATATATTTCAGTCTCTGCTCCTCAGTCTCTATTTCCCAAACAAGTATTATTTTATTTCCTTAACAAGTGTTGTGAGTCTGGCCACACAGATAGGTCATCTTTCTTGTACATATGAAGAAGCTGGGAGTTCTGGGAATTAAGCGCATGCTAGTCAATGGAGAAACCAGAACTAGTTGGTTTGCTTTATTATTGTTCCATGGAGTGTGATTGAGGGAGGGGGTGGGATGGAGACAGGAGGGAGAAGGTGGGCACAAGTTCATGAAAGAGGTGGAAGAGATGAGTCTGCTGCAAGTATGAGTGGCCTCTTGTATGTAACTCAGTTGGAGAAGGAAATGGCAACCCACTCCAGTACTCTTGCCTAGAGAATCCTGCGGACAGCGGAGCCTGGTGGGCTGCCGTCTGTGGGGTCGCACAGAGTCGGACACGACTGAAGCGACTTAGCATGCATGCATGCATTGGAGAAGGAAATGGCAACCCACTCCAGTGTTCTTGCCTGGAGAATCCCAGGGACGGAGGAGCCTGGTGGGCTGCCGTCTGTGGGGTCACACAGAGTCAGACACGACTGAAGCGACTTAGCAGCAGCAGCATGTAACTCAGTGGCCTCTACTGATGAACGTGTTAACTGGCTAGAAATACTGTTGAGTACTGTGCAGTTGGGTTGGGGTGAGGGTGTATGTTCTCAATGTATTATAATGTCTACATCTCTCATTGGAGGTAGGACTGCCTTTCCTAGGAAACTTTTAGAATTATTTGGGAGGGTGGTTGATTTTGGTCATCACTAAGGAATGCCATGGGCATTTTATGCACAGGGTCAGTGTTACTAAACCACCTGCAGTAAGTACATGGAACAGCCCTGAACTAGGAAGCATTGTCTTGCCCTAAATCGTGGTATCATTTGTTGAAGAGTTACTGTCCAGAGCATAGTGACACTCTTGAGTCATTGAGCCCTGTGTTTTACAATGTGTGTTTGCAAATTTCAATTTTGTGTAAAAAATGAAATGGTTAGCAAGTCTGCTTGGTGTGTGAGAAATTAAAGTCACATCCTTGTGCTATTTTATAGTACTGGGAGTTGTAGCTCTGCTAGAAGATGATGACCAGATACTTGCAACTTAGCAATTATTTTTGACTAAGTTGCAATGAAAAATTAAGAAATATTTGAAGTTTGCTATACAGACAAGATAGTATTTTGCAGTTCAGGCAACATTATTTATCAACCACATATAAGATACTGACCTAAGTGCTTTGGAGGAAATAAAGATGAATCATGAATGGATCTTGTGCTCATGTATTATACATTACAGTTGACTGGGTCATATGGATCCAAATAACTATAATAGAAAAATGTAAAAAAAGCGGTCTGTTTCATTAAGTATAAAATATTCATGGAATTGCAAAGGCGAGAAGATTTGCTTCTAATTTGGGGAACCAGGGAAATAAGTGTTTGTGACTGAAGTGTCAACTTTTAAGTGATGATGAGATTCAAGGTGTGGCTTCATTTTGGGTAGCTGTATAGTGAGTGAAACTGATTGGGTTTTCTGGAAGACACTGATTATGTGAAGGGTTTTCTGAGTCCCTAATCTTTTAATTTTATCTTTCATCCCATACAGTATAATATGCTAGACATCTGTATTGTCAGCTTCTTGTTCTATATCCTTACTTTTCGAAGTCTAGTATCATATTTTAGGTATTTAATATAAAGTACTGATCAATGGGTCAGATAAGGAGTGTGCAGAAACTTTTTTTTTTAATGTAAAGAATTTCTTCAGGTAGATGGCACGCTTTGTGTCTTCACAGTGCAGAAGAAAGAAATAGAAATGTGTTAGTCCAAATACTGATTTGAAAAGATGGATGTCCTGTCTTTGTTTTGAGTACAACCTTTGGGTCTGAATTCTAGTTTCAGAATTCTGTTTCCTACATACCTATACCCTGTTCAGTGTACTATAAAGAAATCTTTCATAAACAGTTCTTGAAAAGATATTCTATTTAAAAGAATTTTAAAGTCAGTGATATTTACCAAGAGGCACTGTGACTCATTTTCACTCTGTGACCAGTGACATCTCATTAGGATAAATGTATTGGTTTATATTACTACATAGTGGGAAAACTGGACTGAATTTGGATCATTTTATATTTCTTTAAAGAAAAATGAAATGTAGAATTCATTGGTTCTGAAAACTCCTGACCTTTAGGATGGCCTGCTTTGCTATAGAGTTATATTTAAAGTGAGTATCTTGGTATTCATTCCCTGATTTATGGAAGCTGAGCCAGAGTAGGTGTTCTGTTTCACTTGCTTGAATTCAGCCCGTGGTGAAGATGGTACTGCAGTAGCAGCGTGTCTTTTGGGATGAACATAAATACAGTCAGGAAAGATTGGATTTCGGATGTGAATTTGGAGGTCCAGTGAGAAATGTTGACATTTCTAAAGCTGTTTGGAAATATTATATATTGTTTGACAGAGAGGTAAGACCCAGTATGGAAACCAGTTAAAAACTTAAAGCTAATGGAGAAATATGAAACATCTAGAAAAATGTCTAAGTTTCTTTTCACACATTTGACATCTTATTACTATTAATGAACAAATTGCCGATCAAGATAATCTAAATTAAGGTGGTTCACCAGAAGGGTATTTTAGACACCTCTCCATAATGTAAAATGTCTTTCTTTCTTTCTTGAGTGATTGCTGCCCTCTAGTGAGATTTTGGTTTTTTTCTCATTATAAAGTCTCTGTACTAAAATCTTCTTAGTATGGAAATAATTGGTCTTAATTTTCAAAATATTCCAAACCTGATAATGTCTAATTCAGTAATATAGTAAGCTTTTATTTTTATTAAGAAAAAATAGTGCATTTGAAACACAGAATAACCCTTTAATCAGATAGACTAAACATATACAGCAAATTTATGTCACTGTAGTTGTAAATTTGCACTTTGGTCAAGTCTAAGTATAATAAATTATCTTATTATGGAGACTGCTATATTTTAAAGAGATAATATATTTTAATTTTTAGTAAAGTGCTTCACAAATAGTTAATACTATGTAAGTATTAGTACTTTTAACAAGAACCTTGAACTTTCACATAATCTGATATAAACTTTTGTAGGTATTAGGTTTTTCTGCAATATATGGTCAGTATTTTTTTTCTTTGGTTGTGCATGCAGTATTTCCTTGGTTTAAAACCTTTTGGTAAACTATAACATAACATCTTCTTTTGTATCTTTAATATAAAATAAATTGTAATTAGGTAAAGATTAATTCACTTATATAAATTTTGTTTAAAATTAATATTAGTTTTATTTTGATCCTATGGATTTGATTTTGAGGGTATTCTGAGCATTAAAATAATTAGTACAGACACATAAATTAATATCTTTCTAAAACTCTTTCTCATTTGGTTTTGTATATTTTACTACTTACTATATTACTAAAAAATATATTGTCTCTTGCCAGTGGTATTGATGCTCTTTTGGAATTAAAGCCATTTGTAGAAGAAATCCTCCAAGGAAAACCTTTGACTTTGCCCTTTGAAGGGGTTGACACTTTCGGAAATCAGGTTGGATTTGTGAAACTGGCAGAAGGAGATCACATAAAGTCACTTTTGGAGATAGCAGGTAAAACAAACAGCGATATACTTACATGAAATCTCATTGTTGAAGAAGAAATTTTTTTCTCCCAATTCTTATAGTAGAGATTTGACATCTTTCAAATTTGGGGGGGGCCAGTGTAGCCTCACTTTATAAGTGACCTACTTCAGCAGTTGCTTGTGTAGCTAAGTAGCCAAATAAAAGTCCAGAACAGGTACTGTATCTTGATCCTTTGACTCGGGGGAATATGTTGATTCTGGAAGATGATGGACTGGACTCAAGTATTTGTTAGGACTATCCTAATCATAAATCTGAAGGATCCAGTGCTTATCATGACATGTAGCTGGCATTAAGTAAATATTGATTGAATGAGTTAATTAGAAACATCAGTTGCCTGTACAGAAGCTTGTGGGGATTGTCAGCCCGTTGGGAGAGTCAGGAGATGGGTCAGTGGTGTTTCCCTCTCTGCCCCCTGTGTTCCTTCCTGTTTAGGTACCGGTATCTAAGCAGAAGGCCCATTGGTGGTGGTGGAAAGTCTGACGGCCCTTGGAGAGCATGCTGCTTTGCACAGCACGGTTGTGAATGTTAGGGAAACTTGTTCATTTGCTCAGTCATGTCCTAATCTGCAGCCCCATGGGCTGCAGCACATCAGGCTTCCCTGTCCTTCACCATCTCCCAGAGCTTGCTTAAACTCATGTCCATCGAGTTGGTGATGCCATCTAGCCATCTTGTCCTCTGTCATCCCCTTCTCCTCTTGCCTTCTGTCTTTCCCAGCATCAGGGTCTTTTCCAATGAATGAGCTCTTCTCATCAGGTGGCCAAAGTATTGCAGCTTTAGCATCAGTCCTTCCAATGAATATTCAGGACTGATTTCCTTTAGGATTGACTGGTTTGATTTCCTTTCTGTCCAAGGAATTCTCAAGAGTCTTCTCCAACATCATAGTTTGAAAGCATCAATTTTTTGGCAGTCAGCCTTCTAGGGAAACAGAAGTAGAAAATAATAAAACCTAGAAGAGTGCTTTTTTGAGATGATCCAGAGATCTTAGTTTGGGTGTTCGTGTACCTACTGTAAACAATTTTTATTTTTTTCTCTCATGTCAGATCGTTTCATGTCATCCCATTTCAGGTTCAATAATCCTTAATTCATAACACTCTCTCATCATTGCTTCATGCTGGGCTTATTTTTATTTATCTATCTGTCTTAAAATAACCTCATCTGGGAATCCACCACCTAAAACACAAGCGAGAACCTTGGTAGTAATCTCACCACATTGTCCGTTTCATCATCTGTCCTTTGGCCTTCCTTCATTTAAGCTAACCATCATCTTGAAGTCAGAGTTTATTATTTCTTTGTATTCTCCCAAATTATATGTGTATTTTTAATCAGCTTTAACTTTAAAAGGATATCATATTGTATGTGATCTTTTGAGACATACTTTTTAGAAAAACTCAATATCATACTGTCTTTATGTAGTTTTATAGTTGCCCATTCAAAATTGTACCCATTTTGGGGAGGAGAGAGGCATGAGGGTCAGATTTCATTTCATTGTTAAGTTTTTCTTTTGTGGAGCAAAGTATATATAAATGACAAACAAGCAAGCAGTTAAACAATATTTATGAGTCAAGTAGGACTTAAAATCATCAGTTGGCCAAGGAGAAGGCAACTCCAACAGTTTTGATGGCAAAGCATTTGGGAACCCATGCCTTCCATTGAACAGACTTAGCTGTTGCTCCTGAAGTGCTCTGGAGAGAATGCTAGATTCAGGTCTTTCTTTTTGTAATATAAATATCTCTGAGCTGAAGAAACATTTCTAATTAGTCATTCATTCATTGTTCTTTTAAATAATTCAATGGTTGCTTGCAACATTGAGAATTCCATCCATTCTTAGCACATAGTCTCATAAAAGCAGTTTCCAGTATTGATGAAAGATCCATTGTGTGCAGAGGAATGTGAAATCTCGCCAACTTTAGTTGTGACTATGAGCCCAAGACTGTTGGCTTGTCATTTTAGAAAAGGCCACTGCCCCTGTAATTCCCGTCTAGATGCCAGAGACTGTTTCTTAAAAATATGTATACTTTTCTAAACATTTAAACAAAACATTATAAGAAATGGAAAATGGAGGGAGAATAGCACTCTGTCTCCCTCATATAATCAATTGCTTTTAGTTTTTTTTTGTGTAAACTGCGCTGTTGCTTTGGATTATATACTTTTTATGCAGTTTGAAAGTGAAAGTTGCTCAGTTGTGTCTGACTGCTTGTGACCCCATGGACTGTATAGCATAGTCCATGGGGTTCTCCAGGCCAGAATACTGGAGTGGGTAGCTTTTCCATTCTCCAGTGGATCTTCCAGACCCAGAAATCATACTGGGGTCTCCTGCATTGCAGGCGGATTCTTTACCAACTGAGCTATCAGGGAAGCTCCCCCTTTTATGCAGTTTAAGGAATCTAAATATTTGAATATGTATATAGAAAATTTCATTGCAGTTTAGTTGTAGCCTTAATTTGTATAATGTCCAGATGTTCAGTGTGTGGAATTTTGGTCAGTATTTTACTTCATTAAATTTATTTTTTAAAGAATGCCTCAGTATTAGTATTGTTTTAGTCCAATAGGATCAGTAAAATAACGTCATATTTGTTTTGTGCATATTTTATAAACTATTTATTCAAATATATTACAACTTTCAGAAGAATATATTCTATTGACCAGGGTAATACATTTCTTAGAAATTGATATAAACTATGCATATATATTAATATATGCTTATACCAATATATTAAAATCTTAGTTGTTCAGCATAATGGAGGCAGACCTAGTTTGACTTAATATAAAGCAGGAAAATTTTAAAAGAACATATATTTAATTATTAAAGTGTTGATAAAGAAGTCCATATTATGAAGTGAAATTAACTTGAAAAATAGTGAAAATTATAGTTCATGAATAGTCTGATTTATGTAATTTTCATGGAGTTTTTCAATTTTTAAGCTAAAGGAAACAAATTCTTAAAATTCAAACTACACAGTTGATATGAAAAAAAGACTGAATTTTAGATACTAATATTTGAACTCATTATTGAAAAATTATAAAGAGTAATTTAGAATTAATATATAGAATTAAAGAAAGTTATTTTGCATTTTGAACTAGTAAAGTCTGGCTCGATGAGCTACTAGTACTAGTAGAAGTTTTTGGTAGATGCTCATGGGCTGAAGAGACCATGGCCATCTTTGCACATCATGTGTAAGTGGCCTAATATTAGCTGCTTGAGGGAGCTGGTAAGATTTAGGCATCCAAGGCTGTGTGTCTGTTTCCTACCTTGACCTTGAATGATCCTGTTTTTCCAGAGTAAAACAGTACCTTCTCTTCTAGCAGTGTATAATAGCTCATACAGCTAAGAAGGTATTGAAAATTATGCATTTATATGTCATTTCTGCACATTTTACAGTGATGAAATTGCACTGAAAGCTTTTTGCATAGAAATGAATATGTGATGATTTCATTCACTTTTTTTTTTCATGAAATGTAATTTTGTTAAAAAGTATGTTAGATTGAGAGATTGCTAAAAGTTTAGCCTGCCCGGATTATAGTAGTTCTTGAAAATCTTTTTTTTAAATGAGAAAAGAGTGCTTGGTTAGCATGATAAAAAATTCCAAGTGCACTTATCTCATAAAAGGAGAGATGAAAATTTTTTAGGATGTTCATTTGAACATTACTCTTTCTCTTACTATGACTATCACGTCCCCCAAAGATGGAGAGTATATGCCCTGTACTTCTTCTTGTGGAGAGTCTGTCCCAGGTGTGGGGCTCTTGGACTTCTGACCACTACAGGCAGTTGGACGTCCCAGTGGCCCTGCTGACTGTCCTGTGGAATGGCTAGGGCTAAGCTGTCTTCAGGCACATCAGAAGACCCAGCGGCACATCATTTAGAACTAAGCAAAGACGAGCTCTTCTCCCCAGCCAGAATGTCTGAATCACAGACACGCTTCCTAGAGGACCGTCAGAGCCTCTGTCACACGCCCAGCCTCTGTGCAGGCCCCCAGGCACACATCCGCCTATTCTCCCCTTTCATCTCTCTTTTTACCGTTTCTATTGTCCCATGGCGGGCGGGAAATTGTTTTTCTTTATGCCTGCCTAGCTTCTTCCCAAGGGACCCTGTCGACTTAGACTGACAACAGATTAGCAAGGGAAAAGCAGCAGGTTTATTAATGTGTCCAGTACACATCCTGTGGGAGAAACCACAATGAAGAGGAACTCAGTGGGGTGGCTAGAATGTGGGCTTAAATGGTATCTTAGCAGAAGAACAATAAATTCGTAGAGAAGTGACAAGACCTCCTTTGTCTTGTCTGAGGGTTCTAAGCTCTCACGGGTGGCAGACTGTGGGGATGTAAACGTGTGGGGTGGGAACTCCAGTGGAGTAAGGTTTGTTTGTACAGGTCCACTTTGGCCGTAGGAATTCCCCACGAGAGGGGATTTTTGGCAGTCCTCATTTTTCACAAGTGTCTGCTTTTGTTCAGACAAGGGAAGCTTGGGGAAAGTTTCTTTCCATAGCTATTGATTCTCTTTGTCTCTACTCAGTGTATGCCTTATTCCCAAGTGGCATATTTCCAGGGGGCATATTCTGATCCCCTATATCTTTTATTTTACTTGATTTTCAATCAGATACTTAAATGGATTTACCTTGTGTGGGGCTTTATTCTAATCATCTTACAAATGTTAATTCTTTTAATCTTAACTCTATGAGACAGGGATGATTGTCATTACCCCCATTTTTCAGTGGGAAACTGAGACACAGAGACGCTAAATGATGAAGCCAGGACTCAAATCCAAGCAGTCTGGCTCCAGATTCCATGTTCTGTTTTTAAATTGTTATTATTACTTATTATAGTGTATGTGTGATATACAGTACACATAAGGAACAATATTTGGTACAGAATAAATGCTCAATTAAGAAATGTTCACTATCATTATCATTGTTATGAAATAGTCTCCAAAAGTATTCCTTTTACTGGTTGTATAATATTCTGTTGCATCATAATTTAAATTACTTTTCCCGTGTTGTTAGGCTTTTTAAAAAAAATTTTTTTCATTTATTTTTATTAGTTGAAGGCTAATTACTTTACAATATTGTAGTGGTTTTTGCCATACATTGACGTGAATCAGCCATGGATTTACATGTGTTCCTCATCCCGATCCCCCCTCCCACCTCCCTCTCCACCCGATCCCTCTGGGTCTTCCCAGTGCACCAGCCCTGAGCACTTGTCTCATGCATCCAACCTGGACTGGCGATCTGTTTCACCCTTGATAATATACATGTTTCAATACTATTCGCTCAGATCATCCCACCCTCGCCTTCTCCCATGAAGTCCAAAAGTCTGTTCTGTACATCTGTGTTTCTTTTTCTGTCTTGCATATAGGGTTATCGTTACCATCTTTCTAAATTCCATATATATGCGTTAGTATACTGTAATGGTCTTTATCTTTCTGGCTTACCTCACTCTGTATAATGGGCTCCAGTTTCATCCATCTCATTAGAACTGATTCAAATGTATTCTTTTTAATGGCTAAGTAATATTCCATTGTGTATTTGTACCACGGCTTCCTTATCCATTTGTCTGCTGATGGGCATCTAGGTTGCTTCCATGTCCTGGCAATTATAAACAGTGCTGCGATGAACACTGGGGTGCACGTGTCTCTTTCAGATCTGGTTTCCTCAGTGTGTATGCCCAGGAGTGGGATTGCTGGGTCATATGGCAGTTCTATTTCCAGTTTTTTTAAGAAATCTCCACACTGTTCTCCATAGTGGCTGTACTAATTTGCATTCCCACCAACAGTGTAAGAGGGTTCCCTTTTCTCCACACCCTCTCCAGCATTTATTGCTTGTAGACTTTTGGATAGCAGCCATCCTGACTGGCATGTAATGGTACCTCATTGTGGTTTTGATTTGCATTTCTCTGATGATGAGTGATGTTGAGCATCTTTTCATATGTTTGTTAGCCATCTATATGTCTTCTTTGGAGAAATGTCTGTTTAGATCTTTGGCCTATTTTTTTGATTGGTTCATTTATTTTTCTGGAATTGAGCTGCAGGAGTTGCTTGTCTATTTTTGAGATTAATCCTTTGTCTGTTGCTTCATTTACTTGTTGTCAGGCTTTTTTTTTTTAGCTTGTTGTTGCTTGTTGTTAGGCTTTTTTAAAAAATTGAGGCACAATTGATATATAACATTATATTTTTTTCTGGTGTTCAGTGTAATGATTTGATTTTTGTATATATTGCAAAATGATCACCTTAATAAGCATAGTTAACATCCATCAGCACACAAAGTTACAAGTTTTTTTTCTTGTGATGAGAATGTAGAAGATTTACTGTTTTAGCAGCCTTCAGATATGTAAGACTCTATTGTTTAACTTAGGCACTATGCTGTATGTTACATCTTTAGCACTTACTTTTTTAAGAAGTGAAAGTTTGCATCTTTTGACCTCCTTCAGCCATCTTGCCACTCTCACCAGACCCTCTGTTCTTAATCACTTTGCTCGTTACACTGTAAATTAACAACGGAACTCCTAAGGAGCTTGTGGAAGCACCTTCCTGCCTAAGCTGAAGCCCAGCTCCAGTCTGAGATCATAGCTTCCTCATTTCACCAAATGCCTTGCAACATGGAACCCAGAGATGTCACCCACTTTCTCTTAGTTCTCTCTTGCTTTTTCTGTTTTGCCCTGACACAGAGGCCTTTTCTTACTGGTGTTTCACGGTGTCCAGGTTTTGTTACCCTCTCCCTCTCCTTTCTGCAGTTGTCTGAATATTCCTCTTGTGCATTGAGGGACTCGTTCCCTCTCTCGCTGCCACTCCGTGAGCACAGCCATCCAGCCTGTGGCTGGATCCAGCCATCATCCTGGCTCAGAGTGAGCTGTGGAGTCAGTCAGAGCTGACTCCCCGCCCCTCTGCCCCCAAACTTTTCACCAGCGCAGCCTCAGCAGTGATCAGCTGAGTGGCTTTAAGCAATATATCTAATTCCTTACTTAATTACCTTATCTGTAGAATGAATGTAATTGTAACTATTCTTAAAACATATAGCATATGTGAAGTGCTTTGGTATAGTGTTTGGCACATGTACAGTGTTAAATAAGATGGTAGCTATTATCATCAGTGAAAAATAATAATAATTATCCCCACTACTACCATTACAACTACTGCTTTTCTTGAGATCCCTTGCCTTCTTTGACAGTGGCCTCTAATATTCCACTCCCACAGTTCATAAGCATAGTGAAATCTTTGACTCTTCACCTGCCAGAACTACTCTGAGACCTTAAATCAGGTAGGGCTGTTTATTACAGCTTCCCAGACTCCTTGCTTCAGCCCACGGTATCCTGGTGTTCTGGTCTCCGGCTGAAGTCTCCTGTCTTAACTCTGGTTCTCTCTTTTTTGCTCACTGTACTCCAGTTACACTGCTTCATGTCAGTGGGAAAGGAATTGAATAAATGCAAAAAATAAAAAAAAGATGAGATTGTATTACTTAGGATTATGTATCTTTATTATTAATTTTGCTGTTCTTTATATAGCATAGTCTCCTTGTCTTTAAAATACACTTTAAAAAGTTGTTCCTCGTATGACAAAACCCACTGAAATGTTGTGAAGTAATTAGCCTCCAACTAATAAAAATAAATGAAAAAAAAAAAAAAACTTGTTCCTCTGACAATTCACTTCTTTAGCTGAGGTGAATTATATTATTCAGGGAGCCTTTTTTGCTGACTTTAGAAGGCTATCTGATGTATTTGCTATGTGCTTTTCTATTCAGTGATTGAAATCACTAAATAATGCTTTTCTATTTAGTGATTGTAGGATTGATTCCTCCCGTGGTACTAGGAGGAATCAGTTTCTTAAAATATTCATAAACTTCTCTTCTGGAACATGAGTTAACATAAATGAAAAATGACATGTGGTTTTCAACACTAGCAAAAGTGTTTCTGATCTCAAGAACAGTATTTCTGAAACTATTACCCAGTACTCTGGCTAAGCAATAGATTATGCTATTAGGAATATGAAATCAATACTAAGAAGTATCAAAAATGCCAAATGAAGGTGGCCTTTTCCCCCCCTTATTTCTATCCTCATAGAGAATATACTGTATTGAAAAAAAACACATTAGTAGAAATGAAATGTGCTTTGTGACAAGTATTATTTAAGCCAGTATTGTGAATAGATACCCATCAAGGTCCAGTGAATAATGAGAGCTGTTGAGTCAAAATTTGATGTTTCTGAAGCCAATAATTTAGAAAATTTCATTTCTTTAGAATCAATTGAACATAATGGTATATGAATAAAATAATATGTAACAATGAATATAGAGAGTTAATGAACCATACAAATGCCTACTGTTTTGATTTCTGTTAACAAATCCCTGTATTTCTTGTACTTTTTTCCTTGTAGCTCTTGTATTTTTTGATAGTTCTTAGCATTAAGTCTTTCTCCTTATTGGGCTAAAATCTGTCCCCTGAGACTATCAGCTCCATGAAAGTAGGGACATGCTTGCTGTCTTCAGGACATTATGCATCTGATAAATGTGGGAGCTGCTTAGTAACTAACTGAACAAATAAATTTTACCTTTTACACCATCATGCCATTTCTGTTTTGAAGGCTGGTTTGAACATGTTGCTAATCTGCCATCTGAAGTTCTTCTATGTGGTAATTCTTCAAATACTTGAAGAGTTAGAAAATATGCCCTCATCTCATTAGTCTCTTTAGTCAAATTTTGGGAGTTTAGTAAGTTTGTCCATCATGGAATATATTAAACCCTAAGACATTGCCAATGTTTGACTATTTTTGAGCAATAAAAATGACTTTTATAATATCCAGTGTAATGTTTTAATTTTAAGTATTTATTATTGTTTTATTAAAATTTTTTTAGTTCTGTTTTAAACAGTTGAGAATATGTCAGAAGAGAGAGGATCAAACCTGTGATGTGATGGGGTAGTTGAGAAAGGATATACCTGTTTGTGATTTATATGATGGCTTCCCTCGTGGCTCAGTAGTAAAGAATCCACCTGCAATGTGGGAGAACTGGGTTCGATCCCTGTGTTGGGAAGCTCCCCTGGAGGAGGGAATGGCCACCCACTCCAGTATTCTTGCCTGGAGAACATCATGGACAGAGGAGCCTGGCGGGCTACAGTCTTATGTGGTCGCAAAACTGTCGGACATAACTTAGTAACTAAGCAACAAAAGCAATTTATAGGAACTAAAAGATGGTAAGTTAATTATAACAGTCTAGGCAGACTTTGTTTTATTGCTCTTCATTTTATTGTGCCTCACATGCTCTGGCCTTGTTTCTCTTTGCTTTACAAATTGAAAGTCGGTGGTGACCTTGTGTGAACACGTCTATCAGGGACACTTTTCTAACGTTTGCTCACTTAGTGTCTGTATGTCACATTTTGATAATTCTCTCAATATTTCAAACTTTTCATGATTATATTTGTTACAGTAACCTGTGGTCAGTGACCTTCGGGGTGCGGTGAGCTACACCCACATAAGGTGTGAATAAGCCAACTGAATAAATGTGTGTTCTGACTGCCCCACTGACCTGCCGTTTCCCCATCTCTCCCTCACTCTGCAGGCCTCCCTGGTCCTTGAACAGAATAATGTTGAAATTAAGCCAGTTAATAATCCTGTAGTGGCCTCTGAGTGTTCAAGTGAAAGGAAGAGTTAATCAATATGGCAGATTTCATTTTTTTTTCATTTATTTTTATTAGTTGGAGGCTAATTACTTTACAAAGATTTCACTCTTATTTGAAGTAATTGTCACAGCCGCCCCAGCCTTCGGCAGCCACCACCCTGATCAGTCGGCAGCTATCAACTTCATAGCAAGACCCTTCACTAGCAAAGAAATGACTGCTCCCTGAAGGTCCAGGTGGTGGTTAGCTGTTTTTAACAATAAAGTAGGGTAAATATAACTTTTATACGTCCCCTCAAATTTGTGTGACTCTGTTGTGATACTAGCTTTATTGTGGTGGTTTGGGACTGAGCTGTCAAAATCTCCAGGGCACACCCGTGATTGTTATAAATACAGTCTTTAACGCGTGTGTTTGCTGGACCGCTATCTTTGTTTAGGCTGCCCAGCATCTAGACTCTTCCTGCATCGGTCATGTCACCTACCTTCTTTCACAGGATTTGCTTCTTCGGTTCTACATCATCTTGCTTTGGCCCAGACTTTGAGTCAGAAGCTAGCAACTTGAGCAAAAAAAGGACTGTGCAGAATCCATTCTGGGGATAGGTGGTGTCGTCACTGTTGAAGATAGGTGGCAGGGTTCTCGCCCTTCATGTGTGTGTGTGTGTGTGTGTGTGCGCGCGCGCGTGTGCGCATGCATGCACGCGTAGCTTCAGTAATGCCAGCTGGGAGAGGTTGTGGTGTCTCTGGACTATAACGGGGGACATCTTGGCTTCCTGGCCTTCCAGCCTGGAACTTTAGTCCTCCCAGTGTTATTATATAAATTCCTTTCCTGCTTACCTCAGCCAAAACTGTTATCTGTTGGTTTCAGCTAAGAATTAATGTTTTCTTGGTCTTTTAATGGTCTATTGCTTAACCTTTTTTTATTACCATAGAGGAGACGGGAAAAATCATGTGGTGGCAGTGAGTCGCAGTGAAGGTTTTCAGGACATGCCCTAAACTTACAAAGTGTGATCAAAACATCATAGGTAGCACATAGGAGCATTTGGTAGATATTAGACTAAATTCTGAAAATGCAGTGAAATAGTATTTTGAACTATTGAATTTTTATCTGTGTGTTTCTTCTTCCGTAGCTTTTATGCCTCGCCTCCCTTTAAGCAGCGGCAGTTAACGTGTTCAGAAGAGAGAATACAGCAGAAAAAATAGAGAAAGGACTTTGAGGTTTCAGCAACTAAGCATAATGGTGTTTTTTCCTGCCCCAGTGCTAGGAAAGATTCCCTTTTTTTGGATGAAGAAGAGAGTTAGAGGCCAAACTAGAGTGTGAATTCTTGTCCCTCCATCATCCTGTGAATGAAGCCACAAACTCACACAAGGCTGAGAGCAGGAGGGACCTGTGCTTTGATTCTGAGCCATGTCCGCAGAAGCAGCAAAGCCAGAATTCCCCGTGCCCTCAGAGTGGCGGTGAAGCTAGGATGACGCCGTGCGATGGATGGCGGTGGAATATTCTTGTCCATTCCGCCTTGGCCTCGGGGAATTCTTTCTCTTTGTGTTCAAGAGTAGCGGAAGGGTGGAAAGGATCCTCAGCTCCATTGAGTTTATGAGTTCATGAGCAATAGAGTGAAATTTCGTGTACCCAAGAATAGTTACAGAAAATAACTATTTATGGGAACAAGGAAGCCTCTAGCTTCCAAAACCAAGCCTGGGGACTTCCCTGGTTGTCCAGTCGCTAAGACGCTGTGTTCTCAATGCAGAAGGCCTGGCTTCCATCCCTGGTCGGAACTAGATCCCGCATGCCACGGGCAAGAATTTGCATGCTGTAACCAAAGATTCCATGTGCTGCAGCAAAGATTGACTATCCTGCATGCTGCAGCTAAGGTCTGGCACAGCTAATACAGAAATAAAATATTAAAAAAAAAAACCCAAGCCTGCTACATGCCTCCCCGCTCTAAACACTCTGACACCCCATTTGGCTGTCTTCCCCTCAATTAATACAGCCCCAGGGAAAGAGAGGAGCACTTTGAGTCTCCAAAACCTCAATTTCTTCCATCAGGAAGTCATGTATTTTCCAGCTGAAATATGGCTGACTAAAGAATGAAATATGGCTCACTATCATAAATAAATTTCCCTTGCTTAAAACACTCACAATTTTCTACCATACTGAGAATACATTCTGAAGGTCTTATTTACCATGCTTCGTAAGGCCCCTGACCGCTTCTCTAAACCTATGTCTTACCTCTTCCCCACGCCTCCCACCCTGCTCCAGTTACCTACCCTTTTTTACTGCTCTTCGGCTGCTCACCGCTGTTCACTCTGAAAGCTGTTCCTTCTGCTGTGAGCTCCTTTGCCCTAGAAACACACATGATTCTCCTCCAGGTGCCTTCTTGAATGTCTCACCTTCAGAACAGGATTTCCAGACCACCTTCTCTAAAATAGCAAACCCCTTTTCTTCCACAGCAATTTGTATACCCCCATCACTTTACTTTTCTTTGTATCACTTATTGATTCCTGATAATGTCTGTTTGTTTGTTTGTGACTCTCTATCTATCTATCTATCTAGATATGGATGCTCCATGAGGACAGAGGGTTTATTTTGTCCATTGTATCCCCAGCACCCAGAACAGTATCTGGTGTGTCTTTTATTTTTAAGGATACATTTCCTTGAATCATTAGATCATCTTTCATTAAGTTCATGATTTTAACTGTTAGAAAAATTAGGACATATTTAACATTGATAAGATTTAGCTGAACTTAAAAAGGACCGTTTCTCACTGAATATTTAGATTAAATGTGGTCTCCTTTGAGATTCAAAGGTTTATTCTGTGTCCTATGTTTTATCAGTTTCCATTTGAAAAAAAAAAATGACTTTTGGCTCTTCTGGGTCTTCATTGCTGTGTGCGGGCTTTCTGTAGTTGGGGTGGGTGGAAGCTCCTCTAGTTGCAGTGGGCAGGCTTCTCTTTGTGATGGCTTCTTGTTGCAAAGCACAGACTCTAGGCACGCAAGCTCAGAAGTTGTGGCGCACAGGCTTAGTTGCTCCTTGGCGGTGGGATTTTCCCAGACCAGAGATGGAACCCACATCTGCTGCATTGGCAGGCAGATTCTTAACCACTGGGCCAGCAGGAAAGTCCTATAGTTTCCATTTTTAAAAAATGGACATTATTGGTGGGATTATTTCTACTGAAGGGACCCTATGCAAGTTTTTTGATCATTGATTTTCAGAATTTTTTTTTTTTTTGGTATATGTTGGAGTTCTTTTAAAAAAAAAAAAACATGAAATGGTACTCAACGTGTAGAACGAGGGAACATCTCTGATTGAAACCAGTGTGTGTAGGCGTGCTGGGAGATGGCAGAATCCTCCGCCTTCCTCTTCCCCTTGAAGCTGTAGAGGCAGCTTCTGTGCCCTTCTCTGCCCCCTGGGTTCAAGCTGAGGTTTCAGCCAGCTTGAAGCATGACCAAGGTAGAAGTTAGGGCACCTGGATTTCACTTCCTTCTCCACTGCTCACAAGGAGTGGGACCTTGAGCATCAGTTTCTTACATTTCAGTTGTCTTGCTTTTAAAATTGACTTATGCATTAGCCCTGATTTTAAGATAAAGAGACCAAATGCTAAGTTGTTTACTGAAGGTCTGTGAAAGGGATGGATTTTTCACATGTCTGGCAAAGTGATCTCCCCTCTTGCTTGTGCGTCTACAATGATGCTTGTGCACATGTAGCAATCATATATTGCTCATGTATTGTCAGTTTGTTACCATGATTATTTTTAAACTTTTTATTCAAAAGTAATGCATGTTCATTATAATCATTCATACAATTAAAGAGGTATAAAGAAAGCATTACTATTCTCTCCTACCTCTATTCAATCTCAACTTCTATCCTAAAGTATTCTATACTATTCTGTGCTAATAAAAATAAAAATATATAGAATTTATTTTCTTTGTCTTTTAAAATATTTCATTTAAAAATTGTTTTATTGAGGTATAGTTGATGTAAAGTGTTGTATTAATTTCTACTATATAGCAAAGTGATTCAGTTATGCACATATATTCTTTTCCATTATGGTTTATCACAGGATGTTGAATATAGTTCCCTGTGCTATATGGTAGATCCTTGTTGTTTCTTCATCTGTCTTTTAAATCATGGAATCATGTTTCAGATATAGTAACCATGCAGTTTGCCTTTTTTTTTTTTTTTTGCTTAATAGGTGCCACAGATGTCTTTTCAGGTTAATATATGTAACTTGAATGCATTCTTTTGATTATAGCAGTTTTTAGTATGCATGCGTGCATGCTTCGTCACTCAGTTGTGTCTGACTCTTTGTGACCCATGGGACTATAGCCCACCAGGCTCCTCTGTCCATGGGATTGTCCAGGCAGGAATACTGGAGTGTGGGTTGTCATGGCCCCCTCCAGGGGATCTTCCCGACCCAGGGATCAAATTGGCATCTCCTGCGTCTCCTGCATTGGCAGGGAATTCTTTACCACTGTACCACCTGGAAGGCCCAATAGCACCCATTTCTTTATTGTTGAAGGTGTTTTCAGCATGTGATAATTCAAGCAATGTTAAATATCTTTTATATAGAATCTTACGCATTGGTACTTTTGTTTATTTTGTGTTCTGCTAATACTGGAATTGCTGTCAAAATGCTTGTGCAGCTTAAATTTTAGTAGCTGCTGCCCAGGTTACCCCCCTTTGTGCCTCTGGTAGCTCTCACTCTCCAGCATCCATTAGTTCTTCCAGTATCTTCTCTCCTTCTCTTCCCTCTTTTCCAGGGAGCTCCACTTGCACACGTATTAGGCAACCTAAGTTGCCTCACGTCTCACTGATGAGCTATTCTTTCTGTTGCTGTTGTTGTTTTCCTTTTTTCCTCTGTTTTATTTCGGGTGGCTTTTATTGTTATGTCTCCCAAGCTCACTATTTTGTTGTTGTTCTGTGGTGTCTCATCTGTTTTCCCAGACCTTGCAGTTTTTAATCTCTAAAAGTTTAATGTGGATCTTTTTGATCACTAGCATGTCTCAACTTTTTAAACATAAACAATACAGTTAGAAAAACTGCTTCGAAGCCCTTACCTGCTCATTCTAACATCTGTGTTAGTTCTGAGTGGCTTTTGATTCATCGATTTATTTCTTCTTCGTGGGTCATATTTTCCTGTTTGTTACGTGCCTGTTTGTCCGATACCAGGCACTTGTGGGGTGCTGGATGGTTTTGTCTTTCTATAATTATACTTGGACTTGTGCTGGGACACAACTAAATTACTGTGAAACAGGTTTTTCCTGTTGAGTTTTGCTTCTAGTATTTGTTAGGAGGGACTAGAGCAGTACTAGGCCAGAGCTCATTTTTCCTTTCGAGGCAAAATCAGTGGAAATTATTCTTCCCATTGTCCCATGCATCTTGAGGCTTTCCAGTCTGGCTGATGGGAACAGACACAATTCCTGGTCTTGGGTGAGAGCTGGCAGTGTTCCCTCTAACCCTTTGGAGTGTGTTTTTCAGCTTCAGGTCCTTCGCTCTCGTACCCCTGCTGGTCACTTCTCGGCTGAATCCACTAGGGGGAGGCTTTGCAGATCCCGGGCGTTTCCTGTCTGTACAGCCCTCACTCCTCTGGCACTCTGTCCATGAGCTCCAGATGCCTTGGTCTTTCTACTCTTGGGGTTTTTTTCTGAACCTAGTGTGATGACGGGGCTCCATCTGGGTTTATCTTCCTTGAACAGGGGCCTAGACACCCAGGGATGTAAGCTGGTCAATCAAAGGGCTCACCTTGTGTTTTTCTCATCTCTAAGGGATCACTCACCTTCATTGCCAGGTATACAGTATCTTACAAACCATTGTTTCATATATTTTGTCCTTTTTTTGCCAGTCGTTTCAGATGGGAGGGTAAATCAGATTCCTGTTATTCTATCTTGGTTAGAAGCAGAAGTTTTGGATATGAGGAGTTACAGATAAACTAGTCCTTTATATATATATATATGGGCGCCACTGGGATATTGCATGAAATCAGCATCATATCATCAGTTATTTTATGTATTAAATAGTTCCTTTTCCACTTGTTGCTTTAGTGTGCTTTACCCAAAGTTTTTTTTTTCTTCAATTTACATTTTTAAATCTTTAGTTGGAGGGTAATTGCTTTACAAAGTTGTGTTGATTTCTGCTGTATGCCAGACTTTGACATTATTGCAGATTTAACCGTCATAATGTATTTGGCGTCAAACACATTGTAGTTTTTCCTCTCTTAAAAATAATATCCTAAGCCAGTTTATTACCTTCATTGTAGAATAATTTATTTTTTGAGTTGCCATTTTTATGATTAGGGACAGCCACAGTAGCATTTTTTGTTTACATTTTAATTTTATTGGAGTATAGTTGATTTACGTTGTTGTAAATCAATTAGTTTTAGCAGCATGATTCAATTATACATATATTTATTCCTTTTTAGATTCTTTTCTCATATAGGATATCATATAGTAGCATTTTTCTACTTTTTATTTTCTTCAGATGCTGCAAAAAGGACATTTCAAGAAAAAGGTATCTTGGCAGGAGAAAGCAGAACTTTTAAGCCTCATTTGACCTTCATGAAATTGTCCAAGTCACCGTGGCTCCGGAAGAAGGTGAGTGGACGTTTTATTATCAGCCTTGTTTTACCACCCGCAGCATGAGTGACATTCGTAGTGGTTTTCGACACCCCTGCCACTGTGGCCCCTGGGATTCCAGTTGGATTTGGTTCCGGCTCCCAAGGATGCTGAGTTGGCTCATGGGGCCCCTGGAGGCCATTGCTGCTGTCTCCTCCTTTGCCTCCGTGGCTGTTAGCTGCACACTCTGACCATCACTTACTGCTGCTTCATCTGTTGCCACATCTTGCTTCATCCCTTGAAAAGCCTTGGGGGGCGGAGCCAGAGTTGGGTTTGGCTGCGTCCCTTTCTTCTGATTGTTTGCAGCCTGCTGCCTTCAAAGCTTCCTCCACTGGCCTGCGTACACTGGCACTGCTCCCTGTAGCTGGGTTCTTCAAGGTGGGACATGCTCTGCCCCCTCCCCTCTTTTATGTTGCTCTTTGGAAGTTTCTACAAAGCCTCTGCTCATTAAGCAGTTGTCTCTGCTGAGGGTGTGGAGCAGGTGTCGCAGGGACTGAGCGAGGGATAACAGGAAGGCCGCCCTCCCCAGCTCCCTACTTGAAAGTACTTCTCCCTGGGAGTGGTCAGCAGTGACAGAGCCAGGGGACATGCCTTTTGACTTCCCCTATCTCAGGGTGACTTGCTGCCTTCCTAAACCGTTGCCACCTCCTCCCTCGGAGGCTGGAGGCACTTTGAACTTTTATCTGGAGTCCCAAGCAGTTCTGCTGGAATCCTAAGGGCTTCCTTCCTTGTTTCTCCCATTTCAGCCTAGGGAGGTTGTCATGCGAATTAAGGCATCTGCTGAGCTGCTCTGAGGTACCAGAGTTTTGGAGATGGGCATGCAGATTAGTATTCATTCCTGCTCTCCATAACCCTTTGCTGCAGTTCAGACTGATTTGCAGCTCTATAAATGAAGGTCATGTTTATTAGTAAGTAGATCTTTTTTCTAAATTCGACACAGTTTGTATTTAATGTCTATGCTCAGAAAGTCTTTTTGGTCCTGTAAAACATGTGTTTGGGTGGTTGGCCATCCTGTGGTTACGAGTTTACTACAAACTTTTGTAAAAATCACCCTATCCCCCAGTATCTTGCATGTTTTTTTTTTTCCTCTGCTCAAATTAAATAATAACTGTATTAGATACCATTCCAGAATATTTAGGTAGAAATAATTTGTGTAAATCATAGATTTTGGAATTAGGAATGATCAAAACTGACAAAACTTGTAGACTGACAGTTTATTCTTTTACTCGTTATCTTTCTTATCTTGCTTTCACGTGGACTGTCCTCTTCCCAGTGGTTTCAAACTTAATCCCAGAATGACAAATCAGTGGTGAAGGTAATACCCACATTTCAAAATGTTTCTGTCTTTGTTAACTTTGAAATGAGAGCATCCAAATATGTTTACCAAAGGGATGCTTAAATTAACTCTAGAGTTTGTATTTCGACATTTCAGACTGCATGCATTTTAAGTGATTTCTTGACAGATGATTTCACGGAATCTGCTCCTTTTACTTTATAGAAAGGGGATCTGAGACTCAGGAGTTAAGTAGCTGAAATGAGATTACACTGTTCTCAGTTGCAGAGCCCCAACCAGAATCTATTTTCTTCTCTCAGCACTAATTCTCTTCTGGGTTTTCATTCTGAGTCCACTCATTTACATGGGTGAGACCATTGATAAAGTCAATAATGGAATGTATTACCAACATTCATGTTACTTAAGGTTGATAATGAAATAAAAGGGGCAGGGTAGAGGGATGTTGAATATTTTTTTTTTTTTACTCATATTAAGAAGTTTGTGTCATCTCAAGTACTTGTATTTTAAAAGTTATTTTAATTATAAAAATGTTAGATGAATATATGATCACTGAAAAAAATCTAACTACATACAGACCTACAGAGTAAAAGATAAATTTTTTCCCCTCATCACCAATCTCTCACTCTTTTCTCCCAATATCATTTCTCTCCTTTAGGTACCATTACTAGTATATCCTTCTGGCCTTTTCTTATTCCCTGCAAACATATAAAGAAACTCTTCTTCAAATTTCCTGATATGGAACTTCCTCTGCCACAGTATGGTATTCTGGTTCCCAAACTAGAGAAATAAGTTTTCTAACTGAGATTCTGGGAGAACTTTTTCTTTTTTTTTTTGACAATTATATATTTTTCTAACACCAGGAGGTATTTACATATATATGTTAGTTTTCCATATTCTTAGTTTCATGAAATTCTAGTGGAATATATCTCATAAGAGAGCAGTCAAAGAAGTATTTTTTTTTGACTGGGTTGTACAGCTTGCGGGATCTTATTTCCCTGACCAGGGATTGAACCCATACCCTCAGCAGTGAAAGAATGGAGACTTATGCACTGGACTGCCAGGGAATTCCCTTGAAAGTAGTTCTTCAAGCTACTTTGATTATCACTATGTTTTCAAAATGGTAGTTTTTAAAATCAAATGAATGAAGCCTCAGAAAAGCTTCTTTAAATTACTTTGTCTCTGAAATATTTAAAATTCAAGTTGTTTATATCATTTCTTCAGAGTATATTTGTTTCATGTGGTTAGACTCTTATTTGTTTAGGTCAGTGCTTTTTATAGTGCTTTATTTTGGGTTTATTTTTCACACTGAGTGACCTTGTATTGGTATTTCTGTGATTTGACATTGCAGAAACTGGTTTATTAGAAGTGTATGTTAACACTTGGTGGCAGGAGAAGACCAGTTTCAAATCAATTGTGCATCTTAAGGCAGATCCAGATTCTTCAAGAAATAAATGCAATCTTTTCATGAATAGAACAGTTGTTTTTAGTCATGAATTATTTTTTGGACTTCTTAGATATTTTTCCTGAGTTTTAACTCTTTCAAATGACTAATATAGCACTTAAACTATCAAAGCTGTAGGTTATTAATTGGCCCTTTCATATAGCAGTTTTTCACAAAGTCAGACAATGAGAGAACTTTAGGATGAAAGAAATGATCTTTGAAATTGCTCCCTTTTTCACTTGGACTGTTTTGAGTGCAGAGTTTGATATGCACGTAGCTAAGGGCAGAGGGGTAGTTATTGGGCCCTATGATGATGAGGTTGGGGAAAGCAGAGAAGATCCCCTGGAGAAGGGCATGGCAACCCACTCCAGTGTTCTTGCCTGGGAAACCCCATGGGCAGAGGAGCCTGGGGGGGCTGCAGCCCATCGGGTCACAGAGCTACACGTGACTCTGAATGCATGCAGAAAAGAGGGCCTGTCAGGCCGCACTGCCGCTGCCTTTCCTGAAGAAGGCACTTTAGGTGCTCTTGGTAAGAGCAGGGTTTTATTATTCCAGACAAAAACTGGTCTTAGAAATATCCTTGGTATAAGTTAAAGCAAGCCTGATTCACAAGATGGCAGAGTAGAAGGACATGAGCTCATCTTCTCCTGTGAGAACTCCAAAATTGCAACTAACTGTTGAACATCCATTGACCGGAGAATGACTGACCACTTGGACCACAGCCTTGTCTAACTCAATAAAACTATGAGCCATGCCATGTAGGGCCACCCAAGATGGACAGGTCATGGTGAAAGGTCCTGACAAAACGTGGGCCCCTGGAGAAGGGAATGGTAAACCACTTCGGTATTCTTGCCTTGAGAACCCCATGAACAGTATGAAAAGGCAGAAAAGATATGACATTGAAAGATGAACTCCCCAGGTCAGTATGGCCAATATGCTACTGGAGAAGGGTGGAGAAATAGTTCCAGAAAGAATGAAGAGGCTGAGGCAAAGCGAAAATAGCACTCCGTTGTGGATGTGACTGGTGATGGAAGTAAAGTCCGGTGCTGTAAAGAACGATATCACATGGGAACCGGGAATGTTAGGTCCCTAAATGACAGGAGATGGCAAGAGTGAACATCGACATCTTAGGAGTCAGTGAGCTAAAATGGACCGGAATGGGTGAATTTAACTCAGATGACCATTATATCTACTACTGTGGGCAGGAATCTCTTCAAAGAAATGGAGTAGCCCTCATAGTCAACAAAGGAGTCCAAAATGCAGTACTTGGGTGCCAGCTCAAAAATGACAGAATGATCTCTGTTTGTTTCCAAGACAAACCATTCAATATCACAGTAATCCAAGGCTATGCCCCAAACACTAATGCAGAAGAAGCTGAAGTTGAATGGTTCTATGACGACCTATAAGACCTTCTAGAACTAACACCAAAAAAAGATGTCCTTTTCATCATAGAGGACTGAAATGCAAAAGTAGGAAGTCAAGAGATGATACTTGGAGTAACAGCCAAGTTTGGCCTTGGAGTACAAAATGAAGCAGGGCAAAAGCTAACAGAGTTTTGCCAAGAGAATTCACTGGTCATAGTAAACATCCTTTTCCAGAAACACAAAAGATAACTCTACATGTGGACATCACCAAATGGTCAACATTGAAATCAGATTGATTATATTCTTTGCAGCCAAAGATGGAAAAGCTCTATACAGTCAGCAAAAATTAGACCGGGAGCTGACTGTGGCTCAGACCATGAACTCCTTATTGCCAAATTCAGACTTAAGTTGAAGAAAGTGGGGAAAACCACTGGACCATTCAGGTATGACCTAAATCAAACCCTTATGATTATACAGTGGAAGTGACAAATAGATTGAAGGGATTAGATCTGATACATAGATTGCCTGAAGAACTATGGATAGAAGTTCGTAACATTGTGCAGGAGGTGGTGTTCAAAACCATCCCCCAAAAGAAGAAATGCAAAAAGGCAAAATGGTTGTCTGAGGAGGCCTTACAAATAACTGAAAAAAGAAGAGAAGTGAAAAGCAAAGGAGAAAAGGAAAGGTATATCCATTTGAATACAGAGTTCCAAAGAATAGCAAGGAGAAATAAGAAAGCCTTCCTCAGTGATCAATGCAGGGAAATAGAGGAAAAGAATAAAATGGGAAAGACTAGAGATCTCTTCAAGAAAATAAGAGATACCAAGGCATTATTTCTTGCAAAGATGAGCACAATAAAGGACAGAAATGGTATGGACCTAACAGAAACAGAAGATATTAAGAAGAGGTGGCAAGAATACACAGAAGAACTGTACAAAAAAAGATCTTCATGACTCAGATAACCACGATGGTTTGATCATTCACCTAGAGCCAGACATCCTGGAATGCAAAGTTAAGTGGGCCTTAGGAAGCATCACTACGAACAAAGCTATTGGAGATGATGGAATTCCAGCTGAGCTGTTTCAAGTCCTAAAAGATGATGCTGTGAAAATGCTGCACTCAATATGTTAGCAAATTTGGAAGACTCAGCAGTGGCCACAGGACTGGAAAAGATCAGTTTTCATTTCAATCCCAAAGAGAGGCAGTGCCAAAAACTTTCAAACTACCGCATAATTGCATGTGTTTCACAAGCTAGCAAAGTAATGCTCAAAATTCTCCAAGCCAGGATTCAACAGTATGTGAACCATGAACTTTCAGCAGTTCAAGGTAGATTTAGAAAAGGCAGAGGAACTAGAGATCAACTTGACAACATCTGTTGGATCATAGAAAAAGCAAGAGAGTTCCAGAAAACATCTGCTTCTGCTTTATTGACTACCTTAAAACCTTTGACTGTGTGGATCACAGCAAACTGTGGAAATTCTTAAAGAGATGAAAATACCAGACCACCTGACCTGCCTTCTGAGTAATCTGTATGCAGGTCAAGAAGCAACAGTTAGAACTGGACATGGGACAACAGACTGGTTCCAAATTAGGAAGGGAGTACGCCAAGGCTGTATATTGTCACCTCGCTTATTTAACTTATATGCAGAGTACATGATGTGAAATGCTGGACTGGATGAAGTACAAACTGGAGTTAAGGTTTCCAGGAGAAATGTCAATAATTCAGATATGCAAATGACACCACCCTTATGGCAGAAAGCAAAGAGGAACTGAAGAGCCTCTTGATGAAAGTGAAGGAGGAGAGTGAAAAAGCTGATTTAAGACTCAACATTCATAAAAGGAAGACCATAGCATCTGGTCCCATTCCTTTATGGCAAATAGATGGGGAAACAATGGAAACAGTGAGAGACTTTATTTTCTTGGGCTCCAGAATCACTGCAGATGGTGACTGCAACTATGAAATTAAAAGACCATTGTTCCTTTAAGAAAAGCTGTGGCCAACTTAGCATATTAAAAAGCAGAGATATTTCTTTGCCAACAAAAGTCTGTCTACTCTAAGCTATGGTTTTTTCAGTAGTCCTGTATGGATGTGAGAGTTGGATCCTAAAGCTGAGCGCTGAATAAATGATGCTTTTGAGCTGTGGTGTTGGAGAAGACTCTTGAGAGTCCCTTGGACTGCAAGGAGATCCAACCAGTCCATGCTAAAGGAAATCACTCCTGAGTATTCATTAGAAGGATTGATGCTGAAGTTGAAGCTCTGATACTTTGGTCACCTGATGCAAAGTAGTGACTCATTAGAAAAGACCCTGATGTGAGAAAGATTGAAGGCAGGAGGAGAAGGGGACGACAGAGGATGAGATGGTTGGATGGCCTCACCGACTCAATGGACATGAGTTTGAGTAAGGTCTGGGAGTAGGTTATGGACAGGAAGGCCTGGCTTGCTGCAGTCCTTGGGGTTGCAAAGAGTTGGACATGACTGAGCGACTGAACTGAACTGAACTGATGTTAAAGCAGATTGTTTCAGTAACCTATTCCTGAATCTCCCAATGCCTAATAACTTACAATTTTTAATTGTTTGGGATTCTCTTTTCATATTATCAAGTGCAATTAGTTCTGAGGCTATAATATGGAATTCTCTTTGGATTTTTCTTAGTTAAAAATCAATAAATGAAAACACAACACAGTATCTCTCTTTGCTTTAATTTTTTTAAAGCTTAAGATGCAGTGAAACCCACTGTGAGATGGAATTGTAATCTCTTCTGAGCGTCTCGGTGCCATTAGCCCATTGTGTCATCTGTTCTGTGTCAGCACACTATATATAGCAACTGACTTCGGTTTTGTTTCTGAGGCGTTTTTCAGCTTCCTGCTGTTCTGCTGTCTGTTTCTGTGTTTTGAGATAAACCTAAGTATGCCTTTTAATTGTTTAAAAACTGGAAATGCTGTCTTCAAAGGTAGACTCACTAAATGTTCGTTTGTAACCTTTCAGTAATGTATACATCTTTGAGCATTGAAACATATAGGAAATAATAAGCAGAAAGCAAAATTATTTTTAAGGAAGCATTCTGGGATTTGATTCATGTCAAAATACCAAAATGGCTCCTGGTTGACCTTTATTCTGTTAAGAGATTTTGAAAAATTTGAAAACTCTAGAAGAAATGACTCAGTCAACCTAATATTATTAAGTCTGTGCAGAGTGGAATGGAGATTTGAAGTAAGTGTTTTCATTGACATTTCCTGAAAGTTTTCTCTCAGGACATCTCTCAGGATTTTATGTGAGGTAAGGATTCTGTGATCAAGTGCATGTTAGCAGTGATGGGTTAAAGTTAGTCTGAGTCTTTATTTCCGGGTTTCTTAGGATCTTCGAAACGTGAATGTTTACTCTGAACCTTAAGAGCTTCCAACAACAAAAGTTTAATTTTTTCCTCTGGGTCATCTGTGGCTCTGTTCCACGTTGTCTTTATTGAAGACCTTGGTTTAGCAGCTTACATCTAGGACTTCACTGGCCTTTGACTGAAGGAAGAGAGAGATGGTGATAGACAGCTGAAAGTTGCTGCTAAGAAGTGACGCACGTCATTCCTGTTCACGTCTTATTGGCCAAAGAAGGTCACATGGTCCTTTCCGGCTTCAACAGAGCAGGATATATAACCCACTTGCAGCAAGGGACACCACAAGAAAGGGCAGTGAATATTTTGAACGTTATACATCCTACCTGAGCATCGTTTCCTAAATGTACTTGATATGCACGGCCTTTTCTTCATCTCCTGTTGTAGTGCATTGTTTAGGCAATGCTGGTCTTGATCATTCAGGCTTAAGTGATACCTTTTCTTCCAACATACAGATTCAGTGGACAGTTGACTTACTGTCTAGCATTTGTATCCCAAGGCGAGATTCTGATTTAAATGCCATTTAAAAAACAGACTTTCAGAGCTAGGATTAAAAGATGCAATAAGGAAGTATTTGAGGCAATTAGAGTTGCATGGGTTTGCCTTCAGTTCAGTTCAGTCGCTCAGTCATGTCCCAGTGTCCTCTTTGTGACCCCATGAACGGGACACGCCAGGCCCCCCTGTCCATCACCAACTCCCGGAGTCCTCCCAAACTCATGTCCATCGAGTTGATGATGCCATCCAGCGCTCTCATCCTCTGTTGTCCCCTTCTCCTCCTGCCCTCAGTCTTTCCCAGCATCAGGGTCTTTCCAGTGAGTCAGCTCTTCGCATCAGGTGGCCAAAGTATTGGAGTTTCAGCTTCAACATCAGTCTGTCCAATGAACACCCAGGACTGATCTCCTTTAGGATGGACTGGTTGGATCTCCATGCAGTTCAAGGGACTCTCAAGAATCTTCTCCAACGCCACAGTTCAAAAGCATCAGTTCTTCAGCGCTCAGTTTTCTTCATAGTCCAACTCTCACATCCATACATGACTATTGGAAAAACATAGCCATGACTAGACGACCTCTGTTGACAAAAGTAATGTCTCTGTCTAGGTTGGTCATAACTTTCCTTCCAAGGAGTAAGTGTCTTTTAATTTCATGGTTGCAGTCACCATCTGCAGTGACTTTGGTGCCCAAAAAATAGTCAGACACTGTTTCTACTGTTTTCCCATCTATTTGCCATGAAGGGATGGGACCAGATGCCATGATCTTAGTTTTCTGAATGTTGAGCTTTAAGCCAACTTTTTCACTCTCCTCTTTCACTTTCATCAAGATGCTCTTTAGTTCTTCTTCACTTTCTGCCATAAGGGTGGTGTCGTCTGCGTATCTGAGGTTATTGATATTTCTCCCAGCAATCTTGATTCCAGCTTGTGCTTCCTCCAGCCCAGCGTTTCTCATGATGTACTCTGCATATAAGTTAAATAAGCAGGGTGACAATATACAGCCTTGATGTACTCCTTTTCCTATTTAGAACCAGTCTGTTGTTCCATGTTCAGTTCTAACTGTTGCTTCCTGACCTGCATATAGGTTTCTCAAGAGGCAAGTCAGGTGGTCTGGTATTCCCTTCTCTTTCAGAATATTCCATAGTTGTGATGATCCACACAGTTTTTCTGGAACTCTTTTAACTATATTATAACTATATTAAAATATGAATGTTCCCTCTATCTCAACTCTTACTGTTAGTAATGGGGAACATTTTTCTCAAGTCATTTTTAGACGTTTTGAGACCTCTGTTGATTTCATTTTTCTAGTTGAGGACAGGATGGAGCATGATGATCTTATGTGAAACTGGCAGGCTCCACAGAGGGTTGATTATGGTTAAAGGCAAAATGGAACATATGATCAACAAAATGTAAAGTTTATTCCAAAATGCAGTTGATGTAAAATTAGCTTGTATAATAGGTAACAGCTAATTGCCAACCCACCTGAATAGTCACATAAAAGCAAATCAAGTTAAGATTATTTGAATGATAATAAGATTTTTCTCTACCGCTACAGAGTGGTCAGACTCCACTGGCCAGTCACTTCTTGTTAAGTATAATTAATTGCATAATAAAAGAAGGTAAAGCTGTATTTTTCTTGAGAGCCCCATTTAGCCAGAAGTGTAACTAGTTTTAGATGATGCCTAAACTAGTTTAGATCAAATTGCCAACATCTGCTGGATCATCAAAGAAGCAAGAGAGTTCCAGAAAAACATCTATTTCTGCTTTATTGACTATGCCAAAGCCTTTGACTGTGTGGATCACAGTAAACTGTGGAAAATTCTTCAAGAAATGGGAATAACAGACCACCTGACCTGCCTCTTGAGAAACCTGTATGCAGGTCAGGAAGCAACAGTTAGAACTGGACATGGAACAACGGACTGCTTACAAATAGAAAAAGGAGTAAGTCAAGGCTGTACATTGTCACCCTGCTTATTTAACTTATATGCAGAGTACATCATGAGAAATGCTGGGCTGGAGGAAGCACAAGCTGGAATCAAGATTGCTGGGAGAAATATCAATAACCTCAGATACACAGACGACACCACCCTTATGGCAGAAAGTGAAGAGGAACTAAAGAGCATCTTGATGAAAGTGAAAGAGGAGAGTGAAAAAGTTGGCTTAAAGCTCAACATTCAGAAAACTAAGATCATGGCATCTGGTCCCATCACCTCATGGGAAATAGACAGGGAAACAGTGGAAACAGTGGCTGACTTTATTTTTTGGGGCACCAAAATTACTGCAGATGGTGATTGCAGCCACGAAATTAAAAGACGTTTACTCCTTGGAAGGAAAGTTATGACCAACCTAGACAGCATATTAAAAAGCAGAGACATTACTTTGCCAACAAAGGTCCATCTAGTCAAGGTTATGGTTTTTCTAGTGGTCATGTATGGATGTGAGAGTTGGACTGTGAAGAAAGCTGAGTGACGAAAAATTGATGCTTTTAAACTGTGGTGTTGGAGAAGACTCTTGAGAGTCCCTTGGACTGCAAGGAGATCCAACCAGTCCATCCTAAAGGAGATCAGTCCTGGGTGTTCATTGGAAGGACTGATGCTGAAGCTGAAACTCCAGTACTTTGGCCACCTGATGTGAAGAGTTGACTCATTGGAAAAGACTCTGATGCTGGGAGGGATTGGGGGCAGGAGGAAAAGGGGACAACAGAGGATGAGATGGCTGGATGGCATCACCAACTTGATGGACATGAGTTTGAGTAAACTCCGGGAGTTGGTGATGGAGAGGGAGGCCTGTCATGCTGCGATTCATGGGGTCGCAAAGAGTTGGACATGACTGAGCGACTGAACTGAACTGACCTGAAACTAGTTTACACTGGAATTTTATTTCCAGTCCTAAATATGAAAGGATTTACTTTGACCATTCATTGGAACCATATTCTCCCGAGGAAAGGTACCTCAGAAATAGATTAGTGCTAAATTGCTCAATTCTTCCAATTGATTAGCCCTATAAATTAAAGATGAATAATGTTGTTTTCTCTTTGCAAGGGCAAAACTTCACATTATCTGTAGTTAAAGACTTAACAAATCTGGCTCGTATCCCCTAAGGGCAGTTAGGGTTCTTTCTCTGTAACCTACCTGATAGCAACATTTCATATATGTATTATTTATTTTATTTTTGGTTGCGCTGGGCCGTCCTCTCATGGGCTTTCTCTAGGTGCGGAAAGCAGGGCTCCTGTTCAGTTGGAGCATGCAGGCATCTGATTGCGGTGGCTTCTCTTGCTGCAGAACGCGGGCTCTTAGTGCGTGGGTTTCGGTAGTTGCAGCACATGGCCTCAGCAGTTTTCGTGCACAGGCTTAGCTGCTCTGTGGCCTGTGGAATCTTCCTGGGCCAGGGATCGAACCCATGTCCCCCGTATTGGCAGGCAGATCCCCATCCACTGTACCAGCAGGGAAGTCCAGCGTTTTTAATTGTTAGTGAACTCTGACACCGTTTTGGAGACCCATCTTTAAGGCCTTCTAAGTACAGCTGTGTCTTTACATTGACCTCAAGCCGATGGCCAGTGTGTGAAGGTACTTTTCTTCCTTCCTCGGCTACAGCCTTCTCTACAGCGGAATTTGATTCTGATTTGTTACATATCTTTATTTAGAGCAGAACATTTCATTCAGAGTGGTTTCACTATTGTCTCCAGCACAGCTGTGGGATCTTTATCAGTCATTACCTGGGAGGATGTTCTATGATGTTCTCTAGTGGTCCTGGACCTTTCGCAGCATCCTCCCTTCCCCACTTTCATACTCCATCCGGTTTCATGACTTGGCCCCTTTAGATTCCATCTTGCTCCTCATCCTCCCTGACCCATCCTGATAATCAGAGAATGGTAAACAGGACCTTGTGCTCTTGAATTTCCAGTGCGGATATTTCTAGAACTTAATTCAGAGGAACCAGATGGAGGCAGTAGTCTCCTGGGAATTAGCTGGGTGGATATGGAAATCAGGTGAAGCATACTTCCCAACAGATTGTAACTTTCTACCAGGTGTATCCCTACAGGCGTGTGCTTACACTGTACACGGCCGGGACAAGGTCTGCATGCCAAGGCTCATCCTTGGTTGGGCTCATCCAGGTCTTCTGGGTGAGGAACGTCCTGGGTAGAGTAGAAAAGCAAGTGGACCATGCCAGTGTTGATGATCTTTGGCAAACTATCATCCCAAGATTCCCTGTTTCTTATTAGCTTTTGTATTTTTTATTTTTATTTTGTCCACTAAACCCTGTGTTTATTTTAATAGTCTGGAAGTGTTTCTGAAATTTTCGAAAGATTTTTTATTTTTAAAATCTCTAACAGAGAAAATTATGTGAAAATTACTGGCTGGCCTGACACCTTTTTTTTAAACTGTACTTTTTTGGAGAGCAAAATATAATAGAGTATTTGTATATTATGCTGACTGTGAGTCCATTAGAAAAAGTATGTGATACTTTTATTTATTTATTGGCTATGCCTTGTGTCTTGAGGGATCTTAGTTTCCCCAACCAGGAACTGAACTCTGGCCACTGGACTACCAGAGAATTCCTATAATCCTTTTAATTTGTATTTTAAGAGTTTATCTAGGGCATTTTTCCCAATTAAAATATAGATTGTTTTAAATGTCAAAAGAAAGACTCCAATTATTTTATTGGAGTTTATTTAATCCAATAATTTTGCTATATAAAATTATTTTATACAGTAATATGTGTCACATTGAAAATGAAAATCTATGAATATATTTCTTACTCTACCTGGGGAGAAATATTCATTTTGAAATTGGTGTAAGGGTTACACATGATTCCCAGGACATATATTTAATGATGGTTCAGTATCCAATTATTGTTTTTTTTTTCCTATCTCCTTTTATCTAATATGATATCCAGGGAATGTTTCCAGCCAAATTAAGTGAAAAGGCAAATCAGTGAACACCTGTCTCCCTTGTCCCATTTCCTACCGTGTAACCCACTTAGTGTAAATCCTGGTGTCATTATTTCTTTCTCATTCCTTAGCTTAGTTCTTGTCATATTCGCTTGTTGGGATACCTTCCTGTGAGGAAGGGGCTTTGTTGCAAGTGGTGTGCAGGGAATATGCCTGGAGAGTTGAAAGAGGAAGAGTTAGGGGAAGTGAGGTGTTCTCTGAGAATGAAGGGAGGGAGGGAGGAATGATGTTGATGGGAAGGGAGTAAAGGAAATTGATGAATAATAATTAATAAGAAAGTGGGAAATGAAGAAAGTACTTGATACCTAGGAGCAGGATGAGCTACAAAACACTCTAGGTCTTTCTTGCTGCGGTTAGTGATGTCTGTCAGCTCAGTCGCTCAGTCGTGTCCGACTCTTTGCAGCCCCGTGAACTGCGGCACGCCAGGCCTCCCTGTCCATCACCAACTCCCGGAGTCCACCTAAACCCATGTCTATCGAGTCGGTGATGCCATCCAACAATCTCATCCTCTGTCATCACCTTCACCTCCTGCCTTCACTCTTTTCCAGCATCAGGGTCTTTTCCTATGAGTCAATTCTTCCCATCAGGTGGCCAAAGTATTGGAGTTTCAGCTTCAGTGTCAGTCCTTCCAGTGAATATTCAGGACTGATCTCCTATAGGATGGACTGGTTGGATCTCCTTGCTGTACAAGTGACTCTCAAGAGTCTTCTCCAACACCACAGTTAAAAAGCATCAATTCTTCAATGCTCAGTTTTCTTTATAGTCCAACTCTCACATCCATACATGACCACTGGAAAAACCATAGCTTTGACTACTTTGTTGGCAAAGTAATGTCTCTGCTTTTGAATATGCTGTCTAGATTTGCCATAGCTTTTCTTCCAAGGAGCAAGCATCTTTTAATTTCATGGCTGCAGTCACCATTTGCAATGATTTTGGAGCCCCCCAAAATAAAGTCTGTTGCTATTTCCATGTTTCCCCATCTGTTTGCCATGAAGTGATGGGACCAGATGCCATGATCTTAGTTTTCTGAATGTTGAGTTTTAAGCCAATCGATGTCTGTCAGTTCAGTTCATTTCAGTTCAGTCACTCAGTCATGTCTGACTCTTTGTGACCCCATGGACTGCAGCACGCCAGGCCTGCCTGTCCATTGCCAATTCCCGTAGTTTACCAAAACTCGTGTCCATTGAGTCTGTGTTGCCATCCAGACATCTCATCCTCTGCTGTCCCCTTCTCCTCCCGCCTTCACTCTTACCCAGCATCAGTGACGTCTATGGATGCGTGTAAAAGACTTTCCCAGTATATGATCCCTGCTACATTGTCCAGGTTTTCAGTTCTCATTTAGGTTGGATCTGAGGCTCTTGTTTGGTCTAAAATTCTGTCTGTGGATAATCCAATCAATTTATATGAATGACTCCATACTTCTGATCTCTAGGCTATAAAAGCAGAACACATTCAACCACAATATAACTATGTTGCTGTATATAGGCCGGTGTTACAGGACAAGTTACAATTATTCATTAGGATTTTTCATGAGCTTATTTCTGAATGAGCTTTTGCAGAACAGCTTCACTGTCATCTTTCATTGTTGGGATCCTAAGAATTTCTTGCACCAGTGACTTGCTGATATTTACTTACTTAATGTTGAGAGAATTGTTGACTAAATGGAAAGCTATTGCAGTGAAGGATGAAAACATCTTAAATTGAGTTAAAAGTTTATAGTTCGTATTTGGGGAGAAATTTGGTGACGGGATATTTTATGTTTTATCTTTAGTTTATAGAAATAAATGGTTACATTGGTGAATTCAGGAGAACATGTTATTATTTGCTCCAGAGAGCAAAATATTAGGAAAACAGATGTGATTAGGAGGAGTAGGATGTAACTTGTTTACACTTGAGTAACCCCAGGCTGCACTGAGCCAAGAACACAGCTGGACTTTGATCAAGGGGAGTTGAGGTTCCAGCTGAGATAGGGCTGTCTGGGGAGCATTCCTACATGCCTTAGTTATGGGTGTCTGCTTCATTGAAATGAAAAAGTTCAGTTCAGTCACTCAGTCGTGTATGACTCTTTGCAACCCCATGGACTGCAGCACACCAGGCTTCCCTGTCCAATACCAACTCCCGGAGCTTGCACAAACTCATGTCCATCGAGCCAGTGATGCCATCCAACCATTTCATCCTTTGTTGTCCCTGTCTCCTCCTGCTTTCAATCTTTCTCAGCATCAGGGTCTTTTCCAATGAGTCAGTTCTTCCATCAGGTGGCCAAAGTATTGGAGTTTCAGTTTCAGCATCAGTCCTTCCTATGAACATTCAGGACTGATTGCCTTTAGGATGGACTGGTTGGATCTCCTTGCAGTCCAAGGGACTCTCAAGAGTCTTCTCCAACAACACAGTTCAAAAGCTTCAATTCTTCGGCACTCAGCTTTCTTTATAGTCCAACTCTCACATCTGTACATGACTACTGGAAAAACCATAACCTTGACTAGATGGACCTTTGTTGGCAAAGTAATGTCTTTGCTTTTTAATATGCTGTCTAGGTTGGTCATAGCTTTTCTTCCAAGGAGCAAGCATCTTTTAATTTCATGGCTGCAGTCACTATCTGCATTGATTTTGGAGCCCCCCAAAATAAAGCCTGTAACTATTTTCCCTGTTACCCATCTATTTCCCATGTAGTGATGGGACTGGATGCCATGATCTTAGATTTCTGAATGTTGAGGTTTAAGCCAGCTTTTTCACTGTCCTCTTTCACTTTCATTAAGAGGCTCTTTAGTTCTTTGCTTTCTGCCATAAGGGTGGTGTCGTCTGCATATCTGAGGTTATTGATATTTCTCCTTGCCATCTTGATCCCAGCTTGTGCTTCATCCAGCACGGCATTTCGCATGATGTACTCTGCAGTTAAGTTAAATGAGCAGGGTGACAATATACAGTCTTGATGTACTCCTTTCCCTGTTTGGAACCAGTCTGTTGTTCCATGTCTTGTTCTAACTGTTGCTTCTTGACCTGCATACATATTTCTCAGGAGGCAGGTCAGGTAGTCTGGTATTCCCATCTCTTGAAGAATTTTCCAGTTTGTTGTGATCCACACAAAGACTTTGACGTAGTCATTAAAGCAGAAGTAAATGTTTTTCTGGAACTCCCATGTTTTTTTGATGATCCAACGGATGTTGGCAATTTCATCTCTGGTTCCTCCGCCTTTTCTAAATCCAGCTTGAACATCTGGAAGTTCACAATTCATGTAGTGTTGAAGCCTGGCTTGGAGAATTTTGAACATTACTTTGCTAGCGTGTGAGGTGAGTGCAATTGTGTGGTAGTTTGAACATTCTTTGACATTGGAATGAAAACTGACCTTTTCAGTCCTGTGACCACTGCTGAGTTTTCCATATGAGAAATGAGAAGCCACCTGCAAATATCAGAAACAGTTATATGACCAAACAGCATATGATTTCTTATGCTCTACTTGGGAAAGCTTGAAGAGGAATTGAGGTTTGCTAAGCAGACAAAGAATGAGCCTAGATGGGAGCAGTTTGTATTGTAAATAAAGGTATTGTAACATCCCTGTGCTTTTGCGTTGAGTCTGTGACTTTGAGAACTTCCCTGAATGCCCTCAACGTGTTCTCTTCCGGTTAACATGTCATTCATAGTCAGTATAAATGGGCTAACTGTTTGCAACCAAATTCGTGTTTCTGCCTCTGATCTTTTTGATTCCAGCAACTCATAAAAACAATACCACGAAGCAATGCAGCATATTCTCTTGGTGCTTTTTGTGAAGTGGCTTGTTTTACTGGGAGTTGTCTATCACCTCTTCTCCGTGACAGCTTTCCTTGCCACTTGATACCCCCAAGGAACATCCATCTCTTCTCAGTGTTAGGACCGCGAGAAGGAGGTGTCAACAGTAGATTCAAAACATAGCTCTAGTGGCTTTGTTTCCACTTATTACTTGCTGAAAGGTGCAATATTGTAAATGTTAGACATAATGCTGGGGTAAAGAGTTCCTACTTTTTCTTTCTCTAAAGCCTCAAGATTAAACAAAGCGGTAGTGCTAAATGCAAGTATATAAATAGAGGGATTAAGGGGATGACCTCTCTGAAAAGCCTCATGGTGAGATGCATAGATGCTCCAGCATTAAGTAACTTAAAAAGAAGAACTGAGAAATACTGGATGCTCAAACAAACAGCTGGTTTAAAAAATGCAGATAATCTCTGCCAGTGTTTTAGTTGATTATTTGCATGTTAGCAGTAGAAGAACTCTTCTTACAGTCTGGATACTTTGGATAATTTTTACTGTGTGTAAGTAACATTACGGACTGTTTGTCATCTGCCTTTATGAAATTCATTTACTGTGGATGTATAATTATCACTTTATTTATTAATACTAATGCAGCATATTAAATGTAGGTGTTTTAGATGCTAGAAATTCTCAAAGCAATTTTCACATTGGTTTTAGCAATATGATAGTATATATGATTATATCTTAAGAATGATTAGTATTCTTAGAATTTTAATCTTTTAAATAGTGAAAGAGCTTGAATATTATCATTCTGTTCTTTTTCAGTTTATTTGTATTCTCCACTTACCCTGAATCTGAATCCAAGCTCTCCCTCTTACTAGCTGTGTGTTCTTCAGTAAGTGACCTGATTTCTCTGTGAATCAGTTTCCTTATTGGAGGATACTAATGATACTAGTCTCAAATTTAAATTAAATTAAATTTAATTGCAATTAAATTGTAATTTAATATTGCAATTATTAAACAAGCTAATAAGTTCTTAGAGTAGTGCCTGTACATAGTAAATACTATGTAAGTATTTTCTCATATTGTTAAACTGACGATAGAAAGCATCATTTTTTTTTCAGATTGGTACAGAACAATGAGCAAAGTAGAACTGTTTTTTCTATTTCCCATCACTCGTTAATTTTTTCATCTCTGAAGTTACTGACAGGCCTGAGGCAGGGTGTTAGGGCCCCAGCCAGGTAGGAAATAGGCATTGCTAGACAGGGGGGCCAGGCACAGCCTAGGCTGACAGGCTGGCTGAGAGCAGCAGGAGGAGGAGATAGGAAAGCTGCAAGGCAGTTCTCAGCCAGGGATGCTAGGCTTGATCTGAAACCACCATGCTATTCGAGAGTCCACTGGCCGTGCGGTAGGGACTCCTCATGTCTTTCTGTCCCTGGCCTGAACAGGCTGGGATGGACTGAGCCTGAGTGGGCGGGGTCCCCGTTATCCCCCCTGAGAGGGGCTGAGGGGAAGGCCGTAACCAACGAGAAGGTCATCAAGTGTTTGTATCCGGGGAAAAATGGAAGTAAAACAGTACAGATACGTGAAAAATGTCGTTTTGCCAAGAGACGGAGTCATTGAGAATTGTAAAGTAAGATTTGCTTCAGGGAAGCCCCTTGTGGATAGAAAATCTTTTTATAACTTTGAATCACCAATATGTAACTTTTCACTAGGAGTAGTGATCATTAAGAATAATTTTAGAGACTTTCGCTGATGGTCTAGTGTCTAAGACTCCATGTTTCCAATGCAGGGGGCATGGGTTCAATTCCTGGCCAGGGAACTAGATTGTGCATGCTGCAACTAAAATTTGGCACAGCAAAATAAATAAACAGAGAAATGAATAAATATTAAAAAAAAGAAAATGTGTAGGCTCTCTGGGAAATAGAAAGTCACTGAAAAAACCACTTAAAAAATAAGTTTAGTTTTCTAACTGGTATCATATCACTAAAAATATGTAATTTTTTATCACTCATGAAAATGAACATAAAAGATTACCATTCTTTTATCAGCTGATGCCTAAAATGACAGGCTGGTTTGGATTGGGTCTTAATTTGCATCTTGAATTTTGATTTCATGCCATTATCACAGAAAACATGCATATCTTTCATAGCTGCTGGGTGACAGAAATAAACTATTGGAAAATAACAGGGCTCCAGGAATATCAAACTTAACCTCATAAGGACACGTTTTTTTTTTTGTCTGATACGTAGCCTGTTCATTTTTGCATCATGGGAGTTGTAGTTATTATAATAAGATAACAAGTAACAATATGAAATTATCTTTTATTACAAAAAAATTACCTTCTTAACAAAACTGGCATCCCATTGCTTTTCTGATCACAGTAACTTTGTTGTAGAAACTAAACTTGAATAATAAGTATTTTATCTTTCAGAACCTTAGCTGAATGATTTTCGCATTCAGATTGTTAACTAATATGAATTTTCTTATTTTGTGGCTGTTTAGTTCCTATATTGAAAATAGAGATGGATGCATAGGAGTATAAGACTGAGCCCTCTTTGGTGCATACTAAATTTTGCACATCATTTAACTAAATTTAAATGATATTGATGACTGCTTCCCGAGTAAATAATTTCCATGACTTATCAGAAGCAGCTGTCAGACGATTCTAAAAATACTTACACTCAATGGCATTTTTCCTATTGACTGTTTGGGTGCCAGGTAACAATCAAGAATGAAGTTCCTCCGAGTTTCATGGTCCACTGTATCAGGAATTATCATGTGACTGTGAACATAACTGATAATTCTCCCTAAACTATTCCCGAAACTAGACCAAAGGGAAGTGAAACTTCAGTCATTTCTGATGATTAATTAAGATAGTCTTGAAAAAATTTTGTTTGATGTTCTTGCCACTAATTTATTGTTTCAAAGTGTGACATTCTGTCTTTAAATTCCTATTTTCTCCTTCAGTGTTATGATGTATAATTGATAAGTCAGTTATATTGGTTACAGTTATCAATACAAAGCCTTAAAAATACACCCTGTTCCTGTTAGGTCCAACGCAAAAATAATTTTCAAGCATCGTACTAGACAGTCACCAGGCATATTCAGCATTCCAGGATGTAGCACCCTTAGCATGGTTTTGTTGAAGATACCCTACAGGTTGTTTGAAAGAATGCCAACTCTCTCAGCCTTTACAGGTCAGATTTTCCTGCCTCTAACCATTCTTGAGGCTTTTCTTTGCGCTCTCCTAATATGTTATGGGCTTCCCTGGTGGCTCAGATGGTAAAGAATCCGCCTGTAATGCAGGAGACCTAGGTTCCATCCCTGGGTGGGGAAGATCTGCTGGAGAAGGAAATGGCAACCCACTCCAGTATTCTTGCCTGGGAAGTCCCATGGACAGGAGCCTGGTGGGCTAAGTCCATGGGGTCATAAATAGTCTGACATGACTTAAAGACTCAACAACAACAGCATGTTAAACTTCCATCTTTTCTTTAAATGATGAGGTGCCTTGGAAAGGGTCTGGCCTATGAAGAAGGGAAGCAAAGACTAATTTGTGGTCCAAAACCTGAAAACCATCCTTTTTAGCTTTAAAATATAGCTTTCCAGTCTGATGTCTCTGGTACTAGTTTGGCAACCCAGTGTATCCATTTGGAAAATTAGAGGCTGCTTAGTCTTACTCTATAGATACCCAATTTTGATGTACTTGTTTATTTTCTTTGAATGAAAGTCATTTCCTTATTATGAAGGAGAAATACCAGCTGGATAGTGAAACTAATTCACATAGATTTTACTAGAAAAGAAATATATTTCCAAGGAACAAAAGAGCCTAAAAAAAGTCCTGCAAAATATATTGTCAAACAAAAAATTCCCTGGAGAACAAGGACCATGCTAATATTATCTACCAGACACAGCATCTGTTCTGGATACTTTTATTATTGAAGATATTTTCTGATCAGAGCATATAACTTTAGTGCATCCTAAGTTCTCCTGCCTCTTTGAACCACAGCTCTCTCTGTAAGTTATGGGTTAAAAGAACTAAGTTCATTTCACTCTCCAGTGAAAAATAGCTCCTTAAGATTCATGTTGGAAGTCATCTGTGGAGAATTCTTGCAAAACAGTTGGTACTTACTTTTTGCTAAAATTAAATTAATTAGCCTAACAGATTAGAGTAACTTTTATGTTTCCTCTATTCCTTATTTAAAAAAAATAATGACATCTTACAAAACTGAAATGGAGATTATAGTGGCCATACAATGCTGGCAATGGTATCTTGAAAACTGAAGGTCTTGATTTTTCTGCTAAGTTATCACTAATCTTTTGTCTGTTCAAAGGGAATGAATGACACCCTTTCCCCATCCCATCCCCACACAAACACACACAAATGAAAAAGCATTTGAAAGAGAAATAAGATGGTCAGTTTCCATTTACTCAGAACTTCCCCCCCCGCCCCCAAGATCTTGCCTATGATTTTCACTAGTCTTTGCTACTAATAATTGTCTATAATATATTATAGCATTTACCATATTTCACTGTTTTAAGCACTTTTATAAATCGACTCATTTAGTGCATATAGCACTTAGAGGTAGGTATGAGTGTTAGCCTCATTTTACAGATGAGGAACCTGAAATGAAGCCAGGTGGCTGGGGAGTGGCCAGGCCAGGACTTGCACAGGAGTGCATGCACTCGTGCACTGGCTGACCCTCGGCATTAGGCTCCGCTGTTCCTCACTGCCTTCTGCTCACCAGAATCCAATCTGCTCACCAGATCAAAAGAAATCCATTCATTTTCTTTCTTGCTGAACTCTGGATGAATAGCATTTGATGTTGTCAATGATCCTCTTCTTGAAACTTTATCCTTTGCATTTGTGACAGTTATTTATCGAACCCTGATTCATGTCAAGTGCTGTTCTAGGGACTGAGGATGGTGGTGCTGGTTTAGTCACTAAGTCATGTCCGACTCTTGTGACCCCGTGGACTCTAGCCTGCCAGGCTCCACTATCCATGGGATTCTCCAGGCAAGTATGCTGGAGTAGGTTGCTCTTTCCTTCGCCAGGGGATCTTCCCAACCTAGGAATTGAACCCGGGTCTCCTGCATTGCAGGCAGATTTTTTTACTGACTAAGCTATAAGGGAAGCCCATAAGCTATAAAGGACTGAGGATATTTCAGAGGATAAAAATCAGACAGAAATCCTTTTGTGGAGCTCCTTTTCTAATGGAGAAAAAGAAAAGAAAGTGAAGTCGCTCAGTTGTATCCACCTCTTTGTGACCCCGTGGACTGTAGCCCACCAGGCTCCTCCGTCCATGGGATTCTCCAGGCAAGAATACTGGAGTGGGTTACCATTTCCTTCTCCAATTCTAATGGAGAGAGACAGCTAAAGACAGACTGAACATAAACATGAACTACATAGTATGTGAGAAGATGGTAAGTGCTATGGAGAAACATAAGTATGTATGGGGGAGAAAGATAGGATTTGGGAGGACTGCTGGGGGAGGAGGGAATGCGTGGTTAAGCGAAGCCCTGTTGTTGTTCAGTTGCTAAGTCGTATCTGGCTCTTTACAACTCTATGGACTGCAGCCCACCAGGCCTCGCTGCCCCTCACTATCTCCTGGAGTTTGCCCAAGTTCGTGTCCTTTGAGTCGGTGATGCTATCCAACCATCTCATCATCTGCCGTCCTCTTCTCCTCTGCCTTCAATCCCTCCCAGCATCAGGGTCTTTTCCAGTGAGTCAGCTCTTTGCATCAGGTGGCCAGAGTATTGGAGCTTCAGCTTCAGCATCAGTCCTTCCATTGAGCATTCAGGGTTGATTTCTCTTAGGATTGACTGGTTTGATTTCCTTGCTGTCCAAGGGGCTCTGAAGAATCTTTTCTTGCATCTCAGTTCAAAAGCATCAATTCTTAGGCACCTTTTTATATAAAAAGTGAAGCCCTATTAAGAAAGTAATATTTGAGCAGAGAGTTAATGGATGGGGATGGACGATGAAGGTGTCTGGGGGAGGAGCATCTCAGGAAGCGGGGAGACGCAGCACAGGCGCTGTGAGCCAGGCTCTGCCGGGCTTGCTCACGGGCGCGCGAGGAGGTTGGGGAGGCTGCTGAGAGTGGTGGGCATGAGACCCCGAGGCCCAGGGACGGCAGATCAGGGCCCTGCAGGCTGCCTGGGGCAGGTTGGCTCCTCTGAGAGAAAGGGAGACCCTTTGGAGAATTTTGAACAGGGGATGACATGATCTGGGTGTATGTTTTCTTAGGATCACTTTGACTTCCAAAGAGAAAACAGTGGGAAAACAGTCAGGAAGCTTTTGGGATAACCCAGGTGAAAGAAACGGAAGTGCTTGGTCAGAGGTGGCAGGGGTGTGGGGAGAACTGGGTGTGTTTTGAAGGCAGAGCCAACATGATAGGATTGGGAAGTAGGGCTAAGGGAAAGAGGAGACTCAAGGATGGCCCCCAGGTTTTCAGCCTGATCAAGTCGAACATGGTTGCTGTTACCTGAGGTGGGGAAGTCTGGGTGAAGTGCTTAGGAAAGATCAGGAGCTCAGTTGAAACACATATCTCAACAAAAACATGTTCTATATATATATATATATATATATATATCTTTTTTTTTTTTTGGCTGAGGCATGTGGGATCCTCACTCCCCGACATGTTCAACAATAAAGAATTGAGTGAATAAATTATATCTCCATACAATGGAATACTATGAAAATATAAAAAATACTTTCACATTTATTACTTATCAATATGACATATTAACTGAAAAAAGCTGATTATCAAATAGTACTCATGGTACAACTCATGCATAGGAAAAATAAAATACATAAAATTTTAGTAGTAGTTTGGAGTGATTTTAAGTTTTTTTTATATCTGCATTTAAAATTTTTTTGTGATTTTTGTGAATAAAAAGAGTACATATTCTAATTATACTTTAGTAGGATTTACATAAGTATAATTTGAAAATAATATACATACATAGAGAAATACTTGAAGGATATATATACCACAGGGTTAATGTATTTTATTAATATATAAATAACAGGGTCATGAATGAGTTTTCATTTTCTTTTTTTTCCTATATTCTTTATATTTTCTGAGTTTTAGAAATGACAGGTATTTCCAGGGCAATGTAAACATATATACATATATATACATTTAAAGGAAAAGTTTGGACATGGCCAGCTAGTAAACTTGCCCTGTAAAGTACTATATCTTCATCTCGATGACTGTGTTTTGGGACTGTGAGGCAGGTATAGGACCATGTATAGTGAGGGGAGAGGGAGGCATTCTTTCCCGTGTTTGGGGGAACTAGCAAGTTACTAATTTTTCAACAACAGGCCCTCTTTCTGCTGTGGAAGCACACAGAATCAGGAGGGGCAGGTAGAGAAAAACCTGAAAGACCTATTGACTCCAGTTGGAATGGCCTTTAATTGCCTTTCAGATGATTCTTCCATAAGGAGTTTAAAAATTACATTCATTTATTAATGGATGCAAACGTTACATTCTACACACTATAAAACGTTACGTTCCATGTCACTGAAAAATTCTCCCATTTCTCCATTGTCATTGGAAATGATTACTCTTTCCTTGATATCTCAGATTTCAACTTGGTATACCTTATTATTTTTGCTCAACACTCTTCAGTTAAAAAAAAATACAACTCATTCCAGGCAGAGAGACTTTAAAAACAACTTTACAGCAATTTTGTGGTATCCATTTTCAGATGCCAGTAGGCAGCACTGCATATCAAAATGTACTGTCAGGTTCTAAGAAAGTGATAAAGATACGAACTGGTTGCCTAAATGAAATAATTGATTGATGTGATTTTGTCTTGTCATTTCAAGGGAGTGAAAAAAATAGACCCCAAACTGTATGAAAAATTTATCAGCCATAGATTTGGAGAAGAAGTGGCACATTATATAGATCTTTGCTCCATGCTGAAGAAAAAGCAAAGTAGTGGCTATTATCACTGTGAGTCTTCAATTGTGATTGGTGAGTGGCATTTAAAAATTATTATCTTTGGTTTTGATTTCTTCAGCGTCATTTTGTTTTGGCAAATGTTAATGTTGTATGTTTTTCTCAGTGACATATTTTCCTAAACATTATGTTTTGACAATAATACATTAAAAATTTTGTGGAACACATTCAATATTTATATTTATCAGTCAAGATTTTAGTACCCATAGTTTTTATACTTCTGTGCTTTAAAATATAATCATCATGAAGTCTTGAAATGTTGATTCAAAATTCATTTCGGTGTAATTTTATTTTGTGAATATGAAGAAAGCGTTTTCATCAGTGAAGGCCTTTATGATCACAGTCTTCTATGCCAGGTATTTTCATCTTTGCTGCTTTTAATTAGGAATAGAATGTGCCAGGCCAGAAAGTTTCACTCTGAGAAGAAAAAGCATAGGTGGCCTGCAGAGATTGAAAACTTGTCTTTCAATGTCTTCCTTAAGAGAAACATGTTTTGAGGGGAGACCAAGATTCATGCATAAATGCTCTGTCATCTTATGAGGGAGATGGCTTGTGATGAGACAGATTCATACACAGTTATGTTTTCAAGTACAGAGCATGTACACCAAAAGAAGAATGTGAAAAACTGGAACAGGGGTATTTCTCGTTTGCAATGTGGCTGCCTTTCAAAGGAACCTGATCTGTTGTGACTGAAATTTACTATTTCAAGCTGGGCAATCTTCTTATAAAATTGTGAACTTCAAGACGACATCATTTGTATACTTTTTAAGTGACGTGAAAATAGAGAAGATAAAAACATGTATCTAAATATCTGAAGGATCTTCAACCAAGGTACTTTCTCTCCACCATCAAGGTCAGCTTGAAGAAAACCTATGGAAATATACATCCTGAAAGAATCTTTATACAGAAAGTATTTTTAAAATGTTCAGGAAGACAATTTTATTTCTAAATTCTCATCAGAGAAGCCATTTTACTTTCCAAAGATCTTAGCCCTCTTAAACGGAAGATATTCAGTATGTCCTTTGAATTCTTTGTTCTGAAACATGTCAAGTGTGTTTTAAGGAAGACTTTTTTGTTTTCAGAACCTCTGTAAGAGAGCTGGCTTCCATCAAAGTTTTGATGCGGACCAAACATTTTTTAGGTTCACTGTAAAAAGCAAATTTAAATCCTTCTTGCATAATACAGATTTTGGCTAGCTTTCCATATCTTCTCTGTAATTACTTTAGACCAACCTTGAAGGAGAACTCGGTGCTTCATTGCCTCTCCCACTCCTATTTTTTTTATAAAAGAGCAGTATGTAGATTTTACTGAAGGTATTGTGGGCCTGCATCATGCAGCTCACAGCATGATCTCCAATATTGCCATTATACAGCTCTGTTCAGCTCACCCCTAATTACTCTGCTCCACTCACTGGGTTTTCTTTTACTGCTCTTTTCCAGCTTGGCTTCTTAAACTCCCCTTATCCTAGGCAATTTCTCTCGACTTTTTCTCTCCAGCTCTTTATCTCTCATCCTTTTCTAATTCAGAGCAATTCAGCTTCTTTCAAATTTCCCCCATACGGATCATTAACATTATTTAAAAAATGGTTTTTGCCTATTACACATAATCTGTATTCTACCATTCTGAACATTAATGTCAACATTGAAAATGATAATTATTTTATAATCATTGACCAATTTTAATACACACTAGAGTCATATCTGCTGGTGACAATTACTGATTATCTTCATCTTACCTGAGTTTTACAGCAGAAAATATTGGGCAGGATTCAGGACTCTTTCTTTGTGGGTTTCATTCCTTGTTCAGGTTTTTTTTTGTATTATCTTAAAAAAAATTTTTTTTATTGGAGTGTAGTTGATCTACAGTGTCGTGTTAGTTTCAGGCGTACAGTGAAGTGAATCGGTTATATACATCTATCTCCACTCTTTGAGATTCTTTGCCCATTTAAGCCACTGCGGAATATTGAGGAGAGTTCCCTATGCTGTACAATGGCTCCTTATTAGTTATGTATTTTATATCTAGTCATGTGTGTATGTCAGTCCCAACCTCCCAATGCATCCCTTGCCCTTACCTCTGATAACCGTCACTTTGTTTTCCACATTTGTAACTCTCTTTCTGTTTTGTAGATAAGTTCATTTGTACAATTGTACCCTTTTTTTTAGATTCCACATATAATATCTGTCGTATGATTATTTGTCTTTCTCTGTCTGACTTGCTTCACTCAGTTCGACAATTTCTGGGTCCATCCATGTTCCTGCAAATGGCATCATTTCCTTCTCTTTTTTGTGGCTTCGTGATAAGCCATTGTGTCTGTTCCACGTCTTCTTCATCTGTTCCTCTGTTGATGGACATTTGGGTTGCTTCGGTGTCCTGGCTATTGTAAATAGTGCTATTGTGGACCCTGGAGAACATGGATCTTTTCAAATTATGGTTTTCTTCTGATATATGTCCAGGAATGGGGCTGCAGGATCTTATGGTATGGATTTTCAGTTTTTTAACGAGTCTCCATACTGTTCTTCATAGTGGGTGTACCAGTTTACATTCCCACCTTCAGTGTAGGAGTGTTCTCTTTTTTCCACAACCTCTCCAGCATTTATTGTTTGCATAACAGATTTTTGACGATGGCCATTCTGACCGGTGTGACAGTGAGTCTCTCAGTCGTGTCCAACTCTTTGCAACCCCATGGAATGTAACCCACTAGGCTCCTCTGTCCTTGGAATTCTCCAGGCAAGAATACTGGAGTGGGCTGCCATGCCCTCCTCCAGGGGATCGTCCCAACCCAGGGATCGAACCCAGGTCTCCCTCATGGCAGGTGGATTCTTTACCGTCTGAGCCACCAGGGAGCCCCCCTGACCAGTGTGAGGTGATATCTTATTTGTAGTTTTGGTCGAATAATTAGTGGTTGAGCATCTTTTCATGTGCTTTTTAGCCATATGGGTGCTTTCTTTGGAGAAAGGTGTTTTTTAGATGTTTCACTCTTTTGATCAGATTTAATTGGCTTACATTTGGTATGGTTGCTCTTTAATTTGATCTTAATTCAAATATAATGTCTGTTTCCTGAACCTTGAAACCAGTATTGTGTTGTGTACAAAGAATTGGACAGATTTCAGATGATCATGAAATACTTTGTGTTCAGAATTCTAGAGTAGAATTTGGGCTTCAGGAACTCTGGGAACCTCCTGAAATTATTCATAAAACTGTATATATGTGAATATATATGTGAATTTTTGTGGGGAGAGAATTTTTAGATTTGCAAATTTTGTATCTTAATTTGTTAATGGTGCATTCTTGGATAATACTGGATTTCAAATCACTGATTTTATTTTCAGCTGTCTCAGTTATACTGTTTAGGGCATTTAAAAAATACCAGTGACTATATGCTTCATTTCCAAGATTTGCAGTTGATTTTTATCATATTTTCCTGCTTGGCTCTTTGATTATGGATGTATTCCTTCATTTATCTTTTTGATGATTTCAATATAATTAATTTTGAAAATTCTTATCATATTTGACAATCCGGTTCCTTGGGTATGAATTCTTCTATTTGTTGGGTCTTTTGTGGCACTTGATTTCCTCTGGTGCTTTTAAAGTTTTTTTGAGAACTCATTTAACTGTGTATGTTTCCCACTTATAACCCCATGTGTGGTTTTGCGGATGTCTCAGCCCTGGTCCCACAGTGTAATTGCTTTGTATTAGGAACTGGCAGCAGAAAGCTATTTTTGTCCATAAGGAGTTGGATTTCATTCTTCTTGTAACTCTTACTAGTTTGTGAGAATTTTTTTTTTTTTTAAGAATAAAGATTATTAGCCTTTGCTATGTTGGCTTCAGATATTTTCCAGGTTTTATTTTGCATTCAGTTTTGGTCACGAGAAATTTTTCATATTTGATGTTTTTAGTTTTGTAAAATTATAGATACAAAAATTCTGTGATTTCTTTAATTATTGTGACTAGAGTCATCTCCAAACTAAAAATTGGATACATTTTCATTTATATTTTCCTCTGCTTTTTGGGTTATTTTTACATTTGAGCTTTTCATCTATCTGGTGTGATCATTAATTAAGTACTCAGACACTCTGATTAAGAAAGAAATTCAGTTACTAAAAGTGGGTGTGAAATGGAGATTCAGTTTTAAGAAGTTTTTTTTAGAATTTTTTTTGCACCCCACCAACCTTACTGTGTGTTCCGAAGATCACTACTTAGCAACCCTTCATGTTGTCTTGGGCTTCCCATGGTGGCTAGTTGTAAAGAATCTGCCTGCTAATGCAGGAGATGCAGGTTTGATCTCTGGGTGGGGAAGACCCCCTGCAGAAGGAAATGGCATCCCACTCCAGTATTCTTGCCTGGGAAATGCCACGGGCAGATGAGCCTGGTGGGCTACAGTCCATGGGGTTGCAAAAGAGTCAGACATGACTTAGTGGCTAAACAACTACAACATGTTGTATTAATACTGGACTAACACTGGGTTTTTGTTTGTTTTTATAATTGTTGCCAATTTAGGGGTAATTTTACTTAAAAAAAATCTGGGTTTCTGGTGCCTTCGAACAATCAAAAAATATGGCCACACCTGTTTCACGATCTTTTGTTTTTTTAAATTTTTATTAGTTGGAGGCTAATTACTTTACAATATTGTAGTGGATGTTGTCATACATCGGCATGAATCACGATCTTGAATGCTGTGATTTCCTGGGTGGGTAGTAGGTACACCTTGAAAGCAGCTGCCTTTCATCACCCCCTCACTCTTGTTCTTTGTTTTACAGTCTACTTAACTCAGTCACACTACCTCTATAGTTCTTGACAGCATCTGAGTTTGGATCTCCTGGCAGCTGTTGGGCCTGATTTACATTTCCATGCTGAGCATTTTCTTCTCCAACTTCTGTCACTGTGCATCTTTATGTGGAGTGTTAGGGGGAAGTTTGTTGGTTATGGAGGCAATAGTCATACATTCAGAAGCAAGAAAAAAGTACTACTTTTTAATTCTCATCAAAAATTTGGTTGATAATATGCTTCCTTCATATTGGGCTGTAAATTCTTGCAAACCTAACTGCATTCATTAATCATTTAAAATACAATTTTAAGTGTAAAATTAGTGTAAAACTAGTCCTTCCTGGTGAATCCAGGGATAAAATATAGCTCAGATGTCCTAGGGTGGTGAAAGCTCTTCTCTGTGAGCTACTTACTGGAGTTGGGTATATTAATTTTCCCCTGGCAGCTCTGTTCCATTTATATTTCCTTTGGGGAAGTAATTGACTAAATGACACCCTTTGGAAGATTGATGAGCAATTTAGTGCTTGGAAAGACTAGTTTGCTTTCAGCTGTCAGATATTTCTCATAGGAGGCAGTGGAGAATTTGGAAAGGTCCAGAAGGGGTTTTTTTTCCCCAGGCCCGTGTACTTCTTTATAACTTTGGCAAGCAGAGGTACAAATATGATTTTCTGGGAACCCCAGCAGTTTAATAATAATTACTCATCATTAATTTAATGAATGTTATTGAGTGTGTATGATGTGTGTACTCCTCTTGGATATCACGAGATACAGAGACGTGTAAGAGATAGTCTTTAAGATTCTACAGTGTCCCTAGGGAGCTGAGACTACATCTTAAAAATGGAGAGTGAGGAGGAGTAGGTGAATAGAGCTTTGTCCTTAACAATGATGGGCTTTGATAGGACACAGTGGAAGAAGCGTATAACTTTAGTTGCAGGAGAGCTGGGGATGGGGAGTTTCAGGGCTTGGATAAATAGGCTGAGATGGTTGGTAGAGAGAGGACACTGTCCAGGAACAATAGGTACGGTTTATAGTGGAGAGAAGCGCTCCATTAGGAGGCAGGGCAGAGCAGAGGTAATATTAGTGATACTATTAAGTGATAGGAATAATAGTCATATTAGTGATAGGAGGAACTTTGAGTTTATAGTCTAGTTAGCTGAGGAAGCTCTATGGGGAAGGTTTATGTGTTTGAGGAGTTGGTGAGGGAGGTGGGAAAGGAGATAAGCGCAGTTGAATATACTAAGTCAGTGAATATGTGATAAAGGAGACTGAGTAGATAGATGTGGGATGAAAAGAGGGTGGAGTTTAATACTCAACATGAGGACACAAGATTGGATCTTAAAAATAAGACCTTCAAATAGCTCCAGACTGTAGAAGAGGCAGTGAGGGGGCTGGCTGGAGTAGAAGCAAACAGGCCTATGCAGATGTGATAGACGGGAAGCATCATGGTCAGTAGGTTAGTCATCACACCTGTAGTCAGCAGTATGTATCCAATGTCAAACCGGTCAGACTAACAAGACCCCAGACTCAGATTTTACGGGCTGAAACACTAGGGAGAATTCTGGGTGAGTTGAGTCAATAAATTTATTCTATCCAGATGTCCCTGCTCTTTGAGAATCACTGTTAAAAGACCTAGACAGCTCAGGCCAGTCTTGTCAGTCTTAAAAGGCTTGTCGTGGTCCATCCAGTGATTCCCGTTGGTCCTGTGTAGGTGGTGGTTCAGCCAAAGAAAAGGACTTTTGGGGGTTATGTCCAAGGAGACCCTCAGATGTGACTTTGGAGTCCTAATCTTAAGTGCTCATTTACCATTCGCAGCCAAGGCCGAGCTCCCAAAGCCCTGGCTCTTGCCCGGTTTGGTATGTAAGCATGGGGATCTTCTCTATGGAAGGTCATGTCACTGTAATTGACCAATTGATTGACCGGTCAGGAGTGGGAGGGAGAGGGAGGTCAGCAGTTTTTCTTCCTTGGGTGAGAAGCATAGCTAGGACAGCAATCTTTGAGCTTTCTAGAATCCTTAAATCTGAGCCTTTGTCATTTAAGTGATAAGTAATAAATTTCTAAAATGTTTAATTTGAAAGTGTTTATATTGCTAAAATGTCATACACCCACTTAAAGGTCTACTTAGTAGGTAGGGGTATTGGCAAAATATATTTGTGTAAATATCTGTTTTTTTTTCTCATCAAATCATTTATTTTTATTAGTAAAAATGTGTTTCATTGTGCTTATCTTCTGAGTGATTTAATAGTCTAATAATTTGTAAGGTTATACTTTTGTTGAGCTTTAAACTCTTTTAAAATGACTTTAGTTCAGTAGTTCTCAAAGAATTGACCCACGGATCCCTGGCAGGCCCTGAGATGCTTTCAGGGTCTGTGTGAGGGCAAAACCATTTTTATAATAATACCAAGATATTATTTGCCTTTTCTTTTGGAGTTTAGATTTACACTGATAGTGCAGTAGCATTGGTGGGTAAAACAGTGGGTGACCAGTGTGAATTAAAGCAGTTGCGAAAAAAAAAAGTCAATTTAACTTAAGAATGTTCTTGCTGAGTAGTAATAATTATTAACTGTATTTAATCTCAACCTTGGAGAATGTATCTTTTTAATATTTATGTAACAAAAATGAGAGGTGCTCATAAAGCACCTCCATATACTGAAGTGGGAGGTTGACTCAAGAAAAAGCACAGTGTGGTTGTTTAAGCTGCAAGCTAAAGTAGCCACTTCCCTTCATGGAACACCATTTTTTCTTGAAAAAGGACCCTTAGACATTTTTTGTTTTCACATTTGGGTATTTGGCATTTTCTTGAAAAGAAATAAACCTGTCACATCAAGGAAAACTGACATGGTTTACTGCTAATAATAAAATTCAAGCTTTCAGACAATAATAAAAATTTAAGAAAGCTAATCTATTACTGTGAGTAGACAGATTCCTAAACTTAAAAGACTTCCCCACTTTTTTTTAGTGGAAAATTTTATATGGAAAAGTAGAGAACAGAGTAGAATAAGGAACTCGATTTTCCAGGTTGTTTTTATCCATCAAACTTTGTTTTTACTCTTTTGAGGTATAAGTGTTAGTGTTAAGTGTTGGTCGCTCAGTCATGCCTGACTCTTTGTGACCCCATGGACTGCAGCCCACCAGGCTTCTCTGTCCATGAGATTTTCCAGGCAAGGATACTGGAGTGGGTTGCCATTTCCTTCTCCAGGGGATCTTCCCAACCCAGGGATCGAACCTGGGTCTCTTGCACTGCAGGCAAATTTGAGGTGTAACTTATACTCAAAATTTGTACCTATTTAGATGGGCATGAGTTTGAGTAAACTCCAGAAGTTGGTGATGGACAGGGAGGCCTGGTGTGCTGTGATTCATGGGGTTGCAAAGAGTCGGACACGACTGAGCTGAACTGAACTGAACTGAACTGAACTGAAAGTGTATAAGTTGATGAGTTTTTAACATATGTATGCACCTGTAAAACCAATATCATCATCAAGATACTGAAAATTTCCTTTCCCTCAGACGTTTACTTACTCCTCTTTGTAACCCATGAAGACTTTCCTAGTAAGAAGATGTGATATTAATGAATTTTTTGATGGTATGTGATGAAATATGTCAAAATATGGGGAATCTTTGTAACCAGTGAATTTGTATTTTTAAAATGACTGATGCGTGCTGTTACAAAGACTTGTGTGGATAAAAGATCCATTTATACTGAAGATAGACCAAAAGATTTGACTGTAAAGAGTATATAAATTTATTGATCCCTTTTAAGAGTCAACGTTGCAACTTGTCGAGTTGCAGTGTAATATCAAAGAAGAATGTCCACAGTTTCTCTCCTCCCTTTTCCAAATATACTTCTCTGTGAGGTTGGATTTTTCTTAGACTTCAAATGAAACAACATATTGCAACAGATTGAATGCAGAAACAGATATGAGGATAAATCTGTCTTTGATTAAGCCACACATTAAAGAAAGTCACAAGAATGTAAAATAATGCCATTCATCTCACTAAAATTTTTAATTAAAAAGTTATTTTCACAAAACATTTGTGATGACATTATATATGTAGTGAATTTATCATTGATATTTTGAAAAGAATGAAATACACTTAAAAATCTTTTAATTTCTAATGTAGTAAATATACCAAATAAACAAAAGCTCTTAGTAGAGAGAGATTGTAGATAATTATTAACAGTGTAATAGAGTCTTGAGGCCAAAACATTTAAGAACTTCTGCTTCAGTTCATGTATCCAAGAAAACTGTGAAAAAAATTTATTCCTCAGACAAATCTCCAAGCTTAATTTTGATCAATATTTCCAACCATTTCTTTGAACAGATTAATTTTGATGGCTACTCGGTTATCTCTCTATAAAATATAAACTGGTTTGATTCCTCTCTCCTTAATTTTTTTGCTCATCCCTTATTTTAAATTTCCATTTTAGCATCCTCTGGTTAAAAATGTGACAAGTAGAAAAATACCCAAGACTGACAATAGCATATCTATGTGAAATGATATGTTAAAATCATATTATGTGAAATTTATATTTTATAGGAATATAGGAATGCCTCTTTTGTGGTGGGCAGGGCCAAAAATTTTTGTCTTGTTTTCTTTTGCACAGGCTGACAGGGAAATGATTAAGAAAATTTCATTTCTGCTTAGATTGATTAAGGTGAATCTGTTTCAAGCATGTTAGAAGAAGAAAAAGTAAAAAGTTTATCACCTAGGGGAACTGTACATTGTTTTTTCACTTGAAAACTTTAGCGGCTAGACATCTTCCCTGTTCAAAATTATCATGTAATTTAAGAAGAGCTGAGTGCAAGGTATTTAATTATTTACTCTATGGCATATAAGTTGTGTGACCATGTAATTTGTCATCCAAATGGTACCCTTGGAAGTGTACTTTGCTGAGTTAGAAGAAAACCAAGAGTATCCTGGTTTAACTGAGACTTAAGTCATCCTACCTAGAAATCATAATGTTCTTGAAAAGCAGAACCTTTGACATGGTAGAATATTGTATTTCAACTCAGTCTTGTTCCTTTTTGTAATCTAATAGTTTTCTTCTTACAGGTTTTCTTGATGAAACCTGTAAGAAAGTTTCCCTGATGAAACCTGTCTACTAAAAAGAAAGTATTTGAAATTTCATTGTTATGCCCAAATAAAAATGAAAGAGAGCTAATAGTTGGAACTCCCAGCTTATTTTTTTACATCTGCTTGAATTAGGGGAAGTTGCAAGATAAGTAACTGAGCAAATGAACCTTAGTGATGGCTCACTGTATTAACCGGGCTATCAGTTATTAATCTGATGCTAACACAAACTGTCAGCTGTGGCTCAGGGTGTTTTGAAAATCCATCTGTTGGCCTGGTTTCAGACCTTATGACTTATATTAGACGCCCTGGGAATCTTACATATGAAAGGGGCCATGCTATGTGGTAGATTTAACTGACAAATTAAACATCACTGCTAGAATTATATAGTGATAATTTATGATATTTTATGATATATATGTACAGCCTTTGATTTTAAGTGTATTTTAGGAAACATGAAAGTAAATATTGAATTCCAAATAAAAAGAAAAGTAAATGATTAGAGGGCAGAGTCTGCAGTCAAAGGGAATCTTTAAGGTATAGGAAATTAATGTTAGGAAAGCCTTCTGATTGTCAAACATTATGGGTAATTGGCCCATCACATCACCTAATTGCCTCTGAACACATTTTTTTTTTTTGCCAAGCTAATATATTAATGTTTTTAAAAGTAATTAGCACAGTGCCTGACATAAAGTTATAAAAATGTTAGTTATTAAGATTAACAGCAGTAATAGTTATATTAGAATACTTATTGTAACCGTACTTATTCCTGACATCAGCACACCCACTCAGATTATTATAAATTTGCTTTATTCCTAATGCTTTCCTTAAATTGGCATGGTATTAACACTGATATATTTCAAAAATAAAAATATTGTATATAAATAAAATGCATATATATACACACATGCACACACATACATGTGTTTATCGATCAGATACCTTTGTGTGCCTGCTCAGTCACTCTGTCATGTCCAGCTCTTTGTGACCCCAGGGACTACAGCCCACCAGGCTCCTCTGTCCATGGAATTTTCCAGGCAAGAATTCTGGAGTGGGTTGCCACTTCCTACTCTAGGGGATCTTCCTAACCCAGGAATCGAACCTGCATCTCCTGTGTCTCCTGCATTGGCAGGCAGATTCTTTACCACTGAGCTGCAATATTTTATATCACACATACATATTTATGTGAAATTTATGTATATAAATATGATGGGAAAGATAGAAAATGGACTTTATTATTTTGGGGGCTATGGGAAAAACACAGTATAGTGTTATTTATGTTTTGTATAAGATACCTAAAGCAATAACTGTTGCTAACAGAAAGAACAGCATTTTGTCAGTTCATCAGCTGTGGCTCTATTTGATCTTATAGTGACTAAGGTATTCAGGGAAATATTTTGTTTTGGTTCTGGTTATGAGTAAAGGAAACTACAGTTATTTATCACATGGTCCATACCATGGAACCATAGCTGCCAAATATATTTTCATTGGTAACAGCTCCCATAAAAGCCACAGCTTTTCCTTAAGTCAGTCTTAACTGAATGCACTTTAGAGGAAGAGAGCTCACAGCTGTGCTCCAACTATATAATTTTAGCAACAGTTTAGTTTATAAGTGTGGCATGAGTGAGTCAAAGTCACTCAGTCATGTCCAACTCTGGACTATACAGTCCATGGAATTCTCCAGGCCAGAATACTGGAGTGGATCACTGTTCCCTTCTCCAGGGGATCTTCCCACCCCGGGAATCGAACCCAGGTCTCCCACATTGCAGGCATATTCTTTACCAGCTGAGCTACCAGGGAAGCCCTAAGTATGGCATACATTTATCTATATAAGATGGTTGTTTAAAAAAATGTGCATGCCACCCTTTATCGATGATTTACTTTTCAGGACTTTTTCTTTGCTCAGAGTTATTTAGACCTTTTCAATCATTTTTCTAATTAAAAACATTTTTTATTATTTTATTTTTGGCTGCACCAGGTCTTCATTGCTGTGAGTGGGCTTTCTCTAGTTGCGGTAAGCCAGGGCTACTGTCCAGGTGCTGTGGAGGGCTTCTTGTCATGGCGGCTTCTCCTGTTGCAGACCCTGGGCTCCAGGGTGCAGGGGCTTCAGTAGTTGCGGGGCACGGGCCTAGTTGCCCCGCAGCACGGGAAACCTTCCTGGACCAGGGATCGAACCCATGTCCCTTGTATTGGCAGGTGGATTCTTAGCCACCGGACCACGAGGGAAGTCCCACTTTTCTAATTTTAAACAGACCAAACAGTAGACGCCACATTTCTATTGAAAGGTAAATGTAAAGCTCTAGAGGCCACAGGGGCTTGCCTCTTCCGAGTCCATTTTCCTCCCACCCTGATCCCTGGTTGGCAGAGCCTTTCCTTCCCTGTGAGACAGTGAACTTCAGAGCTCGTGGGCTCGACGTTAGCCCTTCGGGTGATTGGTCCCTTTCTTCTCGCCAGTGGTTAGTTTAGGAAGTGGCATGTGACCCAGTTATGATAAGTGAGGGCAAGTCTGCTTGGGATCCCAGAGAAAAGTTTTTTTTTTTGATGATGTGTAATTTGTTGGGAAGAGGACATCATTATATTTAGCTGGAAATTGTTGAATATACATATGACCCTGGACTTAGCATCTTAACCACAGGGACAAGTAGGGGACTTCAAGCCTGATGTGCTGAGTATGGGAGACTAGAACATGACTCTTGGTCTTCTTTTTAAAATTTATTTTTAATTTGAGGATAATTGCTTTACAATGTTGTTTGGTTTCTGCCATATAACAGCACGAGTCAGCCGTAAGTATATATATATCTCCTCCTTCTTGAACCTGCTTCCCAATCTCTCTCGATGATCTTCTTAAGCCACAGAATTAACCAACCTAAAGCAATCTAATCTACCTTAGATTATAGGGGATAGTGACATTTAAAAAAATTCTTAACCATCTGAATCAAGAGTTTCTTGTTACTTGCAGCTGAATGCATCCTATCAGATATAACACATTTTGGATGTGAATTACAGAATGTATTAGCAGAAAAGACTGGGTGTTTTATGTATATTTAAACACAGTTCTGATAGTTACTAAAACTTTATGGTTTAATCTATAAACAGATAGAATACTGACATAGTGTAGCAGATGAATGTCAGCCTAGGCCCTGGTGGATCATGACAGGTCCTGAGACCTGCCAAAACCAATCTTGATTTAACTGCATTTCATCAGGTATAAGAAAATTTTCTTTTCATTATCTTGGGGATTCCCTTTCATTCTTCTGTATTACTTTGTGTTATTAGAAGAAAAAAGAATGAATAATTATATCCTGAGTCATTGAAGCACCCTTTATTTGAAGCCTTCAGATGCGTTACATCACAGGAAATGTGACTGACTGTTGTGCCATCAGTGAATCAAGACAAACAGTGAACCACTTTCAGAACTAAACATAGATTTGAGGATATTCTACGTAAAGAATTAGGACCTGTGGGAAAAAAACCCAGTAAGCTGAGAACTGTAAAACCAAATTTTGTGTTGTTTACACTGTTAAACTACAAATAAACTCATTACTTATTGGTTAGCTTTTTGAAAAAAAATTTTTTCCTTCCCGTGAAGGATGTTTCTTTCTCTCTGAAAGGTGCATGGCATTAGAGGATTAAAGGCACTTGAGTGAGAAAGCAGCCATGTCGGATAATACAAATACTGGCCAGCAGATTAAGTGTATTCTCTGCTCTTCTTTCTTTTTTAAAAATAGGTTTTAACATGCAAACATTGAACTTGCCTGTGAGTAAGTAACTCATGTCAGCTTTTGTGAGTTCATTGTTAATGCCTGCAAAGAAGGACAGACTGTAAAACGCAGGCCTGAAGAGTATCTGTCTAGAGTAGATGACTGTTACAGGCCTCTGTCCCCGTGATGCTGCTTTGCCTTCAGAAAACTGCCGAGTAGGATTCACCACAATGTGAATTCGGAGCTTTCTCCTGCTCCCTTCATCGTGCCTACAGATGTGAGCCTGCTGCCCCCCTTGGGGCCAGGCTTTCTCTCTCACCTACTCTGGCTGCTGTCCTTGACTCAAGAGTGACCCTCACCCCAAGAGCTGATGTGATTACCATGTCGGCACATGCTCAGTGCTTCATGCACTGGAATCAGGTAGATTTGATAAAACGATGTCATATAAATTCAAGATGTCTGTGTATAAATACATGGTAACTTCTCAGCCTTCTCCCAGCCCTGCTGCTGTCTTTTCTCTGAGCAGGGAAATAGATCATCTGCCCTCATTTATTCTCACCACTAAGGAAAAGGCTTCACCTGCATCCACTGTTTAAGGTTGGGCCACATACTTAGAGAAGAACTGACTGGATGATAAGCATGGAGGAGGCATTTGAAAGTTGGCGCTTGGCAGGCATGCGTCTGCAGAGGTCAGGAAGGACCCTGGGATTGACAAGGAAGGGTTCTTGTGCAGCTCCGATTGTTTCCTCTCCTTTCCTAAATGCACACAGGCTGTATATGGTATGTTTTCCTCACATATGAAAAAACACTTTCTCTTTCCAATTACATACTGAAATTGTAGAGCCTATGGCAGTTTGAAATACCTATAACTTGCAGTTTTTGAGAAAAACAGCTAAAGCGCTGTAGAGAGAAGTTAAAAGGTCTTTGTTGAAAATATGACTAAGCAGGAAAAACGGTGAAAAACAATCCTTGGCTCCCAAATTTCAGTTAGGTCAAGGTTCTTTTACCTTGACCTAATTTAAAGGTAATTTAAAAGGACTTCACCAGTGAGGTTTACAGATCATCCGTAAGGCTTTTCAGTTATAATTTTTCAGTCTTTTTCCCTTGCAGACAGATACTCATGAGAACAGGTTTCAAACATCGATATATAATGTAGTTTTGGAACTTTGCCCTTTGGGTACAGAATGACTACACAGATGCAGCATGATTGAAAAATGGAAGCACATCTGTATGATAGATACATGCTTACTGTGGATTGATTATTGAAAACTGAACTTGGGTTTTACGGGAACATAGAGAAACAAAACAGTATTGAGTAAGTCCATCCAGCTTTTTCAAGCCCAGATTAGCTGTTTGTTTTTTTGGTACCCTGATGTCAACATAAAAAATTGTGATATATTCCAAAACATCCCAATTTTTGTGAATTGTATTTCCATCAATTGTCAATCACTTCTTGAACTTATGTACCTTTTCACTGAAACGGTGACACTTATTGGCATAACAGTTTCCATAAGCGTGCTACCTGTTTTATAAGGAAGTCTTCCTGTAGTGTGTCTTCTGTGCTTAAAGGCACATCTCCTAAGGCTTGGTTCCAGAATTTGGAGGGATAAAGCATTTTTCCCCCCTTGTTTACACTTCATGATTTTATGTTCTCTTTGTCTCCATTCTTTTGAATAAAGGAACATTTACCTTTTATTTTCTTTCTCATTTGTTTCTATAAGTTGTTAAACTCAGATTTCCTTTCTTAATGAACTGGAAGTCTCAGATGAATTGGTCATTTCTACAGTTTTATAGAGTCAAAGTATTACAGTGAGTTTTTTTCTTTATCTTGAGTCAGACTTTTGTAGCAAGGTTGCTCAGAAATCCACATATACATGTTTTCAGTTATAGATAGAACATAAAGCCAAACAATGACACAGAGAATAGTCTTTGGTCATAGTTAAGAATTATGTTTTTCATTGGAGAGAGTAATCAGAGCTGATATTTCAAAGCACATGAAGAGGAGACAGCTGCCACCCCCTCATACTTTTAGTTGAATTTCTGCCATTGTCACCATTATAATAAAAATTCAAACAGCTATAGCTGATATGGGCAACTGTCTTCACCATAGTTGGTTTGTAGCCAGGCCTGTGAGAAAAGATAACTTGAAAAGGTTATGTTTTTAAATGTATGAACATGAAATCATAGCAGATATTTTTTATCATTGACGTTAAACTGCTTTTTTTAATCTAGTTATGGTAGATCTCTATATATTACTGAAAGGAGTCTGTTTAACCCCTTAATAAAACCCCACTAATATTTTTGGGGATCCCTTGTGAATGGTCTGAGTTGCTCTCTTTTCCTGGAAGATGAATGCTTCCTGGGGTCATTCTGGTGCCTGTGTTCTTCATTGGACCATTTCCTGAAGGCATGGCAGCAGCAGGGCCAGGCTCCAGCTCCAGTAAGGGATCTGTCTTTAGGTCCTTTGTTTTAAAATAGGATTATATTACTCTTGCACCATTAATAAAAGGATTTGGTGGCAAAACATAAGAAACCAAGGCATTTAAAACATAGTGCCATAGAGCTTGGTTAGATAACTATTTTTCTGAACATTATTCTGAAATTGTAAGAGGTTTCGTAAAGTATTTGCATTGGCCAAAAAGTTTTTCCGTGAGATGTTATGTAAAAGCCTGAATGAACTTTCTGGCCAACCCAATATATACCTGATACTACACAAAAATTATATTAAGTAACGTGGAACTCTGCAATGAGATGCTCAGGGCTTATGCATCCAGACAAATTGAGTCCAGACCCCATTGTTGTCAGATGCTCTCGGGAAGATTTTGGCCAAGTTACTTGTCTGAACTTTTTTCTGCAGTTTTTTCACCTGTGCAATGGGGTTAGTATTAATAGTAGCTACCTCAGAGCTGTGGTGAAGATTAAGTGAGTGAGTAAATGTAAAGCACTTTACACATGCCTGGCGGGTGTCCAGGAAGTGTTGGTGATGATTTATTTTATTTTTTCAAATTAATTTTTAATTGGAGGATAATTGCCTTCCATTGTCATGTTGATTTCTGCCATACAGCAGTGCAGATAGCCATGTGTTAGTGGCTTAGTCACATCTGACTCTTTGCAACCCCATGGACTGGAGCTCGCCAGACCCCTCCGTCCATAAGGATCCATAAATCCCCTCCTTCCTGAGCTTCCCCCCACTCCCCCTTCCCAGCCTCTAGTCGGTCACAGGGCGCTGGGCTGAGCTCCCCGAACCGTGCGGCCGCTTCCCACCGCGCTCTCCTACACTCAGTGATGTATGCATCTCAGTGCTGCTCTTTCGGTTCATCTCACCCCCTCCTTCCCCACTGTGCCCACCAGTCTGTTCTCTACATCTGCGTCTCTGTTCCTGCCCTGCAAATAGGCTCATCAGTACCATTTTTCTACATTCTCTATATATGCATTAATATACATACTTGTTTTTCTCTTTCTGACTTACTATATGACACGCTCTAGGTTTGTCCACATCACTAGAACTGACTCAGATTTGTTCCTTTTTATGGCTGAGCAATATTCCATTGTGTATATGTTCCACAGCTTCTTTATCCATTCATCTCTCAATGGACATCTAGGTTGCTTTCGTGTTCTGCCTGTTGTAAATCGTGCTACAGTGAACATTGGGGTACACGTGTCTTTTTCAGTTAGTGGTTTTCTCAGGATGTAAGCCCAGTAGTGGGATTGCTCGGTCATATGGTGATTTTATTCCTAGCTTTTTAAAGGAACCTCCATACTGTTTTCCATGGTGGTTGTATCAATTTACATTCCCACCAACAATACAAGAGGGTTCCCTCTTCTTCACATCCTCTCCAGCATTTATTGTAGATTTTTTGATAATGGCCATTCTGACAGATATATCATGACACCTCATGTAGTTTTGATTTGCATTTCTCAAATAATGAACAGTGTGGAGCATCTTTTCATGTGTTTGTTGGCCATCTGTATGTCTTCTTTGGAGAAATGTCTATTTAGGTCTTCTGCCCATTTTTTGATTGGGTTGTTTGTTTCTTCTGATATCGAGCTGCATGAGCTGCTTGTATATTTTGGAGATGGACCCTCTGTCAGTTGCTCTGTTTGCCATTATTTTCTCCCATTTTGAGGGTTGTCTTTTCATCTTGTTTATAGTTTCCTTTGCTGCTAGTGATTATGTTAAATTTTAAATTACTACTTGATTGTTTTTGTGAGTTAGGGAAGAGTGAGGTATGGCAGAAAGTGAAGACTAGAGAGCCTCTTGATGAAAGTGAAAGAGGAGAGTGAAAAAGTTGGCTTAAAACTCAACATTTAGAAAACTAAGATCATGGCATCTGCTCCCATCCCTTCATGGCAAATAGATGGGGAAACAGTGGAAACAGTGTCAGACTTTATTTTGGGGGCTCGAAAATCACTGCAAATGGTGACTGCAGCCATGAAATTAAAAGCTTGCTCCTTGAAAGAAAAGCTATTACCAACCTAGACAGCATATTAAAAAGCAGAGACATTATTTTGCCAACAAAGTTCCATCTAGTCAAAGCTATGGTTTTTCCAGTAGTCATGTATGGATGTGAGACTTGGACTATAAAGAAAGCTGAGTGCCAAAGAATTGATGCTTTTGAACTGTGGTGTTAGAGAACACTCTTGAGAGTCCCTTGGACAGCAAGGAGATCTAGTCCATCATAAAGGAGATCAGTCCTGAATATTCATTGGAAGGACTGACGTTAAAGCCGAAACTCCAATACTTTGGCCGCCTGATGGGAAGAACTGACTCACCGGAAAATACCCTGATGCTGGGAAAGATTGAAGGTGGGAGGAGAACAGAGGATGAGATGATTAGATGGCATCACTGACTCAATGGACATGAGTTTGAGTAAACTCCAGGAGTTGGTGATGGACAGGGAGGCCTGGTATGCTGCAGTCCATGGGGTCGCAAAGACATGACTGAGTGAGTGAACTGAACTGAGGTGGGGCTTCCACCTTAAACTATTCAACTTAATTACATACTGTTGTATTCCCAAATAATTCGGTAAAATATGACTACTTTCTAGATCCTTCTGCTTGATACTTATTCACATTTGGGAGGGGGGCATGGAATGGCAGGGGGAAAAATTCTATTTTTTGACCATAATTTCATATATATATGAAATAGTTTGTTTCTTAAATGAAAAAATCCAGACACATGAATTTATTAGTTATTTTGAATTACAAATTTATGTATATGAAAACTCTTATGAAATCTATAGGAGTGAAATCACATTTATGTTGAAGGAATCATCTTTATTGAAAAAACTCACAACTGTGCAGTGTGAAAACCATTCTTAGAAATCCCGAGCTCAGTCAGTTCAGTCGTTGAGTCATGTCCGACTCTTGAGACCCCATGGACTGCAACACGCCAGGCTTCCCTGTTCATCACCAACTCCCAGAGCTTACTCAAACTCATGTCAATCATGTTGGTGATGCCATCCAACCATCTTGTCCTCTGTCATCCCCTTCTCCCACCTTCAGTCTTTCCCAGCATCAGGGTCTTTTCCAATGTGTCAGTTCTTCACATCAGGTGGCCAAAGTATTGGAGTTTCAGCTTCAGCATCAGTCCTTTCAATGAATATTCAGGACTGATTTCCTTTAGGATGGACTGGTTGGAGCTACAAGTAGCCATAAACCTACAGTGTGAAATTGCAGCCTTTTAGAACTGAGAAAAACCTTAGCTTGAGCACAGACTCCATCCCCTCTTTGAGGTTAAATGATGTGCTAATTATCTGCACAATTATAAGCCAGTTTTAAAATTTCTTTCTTGAGTTTCTCAGTAGTTTTCTAATATTTTATTATGATTAATTCACTTTTAATGCTTATGGGGGAAAAAAGCCTCTAACATTTTATAACTCCATCCCTTCCCGCCCCCCACTTTGGATTGCAGGACATCCTGGGATACACACTGTTACTTAGCTAACAATACACTTTGTAGGTTTCATTCTTAATTGTACGTTTTCAGTAGTAGTGCCAACAGGGACTAATGAGTAAAGTCGAGTTGGTAGAGTTCATCACAGGATGTTATCCCCTGGAGATTGCGTTGGAGTGAGGGGGCTCCTTTCTTGGATGTGACAGGTGTAAGCAGTAACTCAAGATGGCAGCTAGAGGGCGCCAGAATTGGGCGAGCCGGAGGTGCGCTTGCTCGCTGGTGCTGGAGAATTGGGAGAGGCGGAGGTGAGATTGTAGCTGGTGCTGAAAAGACTGAGATGTTCAGTCTGTTCTCGTCTCTCCCTCCTCCCGAACACCACCTACTCTGCAGTAACAAATTAAAATTTTATAGTGAGTTTACCGGATTTACAGATGAAGATATCAAAACTCAGCGTTTCAGAACTGTTAATACCGGACGGATCTGAGATTCAGACCTCTGGCTTTTTATGTCTGAAGGTTCTATCCCTACACCAGTGCCAGGATTAGGGGATGCCAGGAGTTACTCATGTTCCTCAGTGAAGTGCGTTCACTGCGGATGTTTCTTTAACACACAAAGTAATGCTTAGGATTTAGGAAATAGGTGGTTTTTTTTTTTTTTTTTTCTTCCAGACTGTATACTCTTTTTCATCAGATGAGTAGGAAAACAGACACACGGCATTCAAAACCAGGGAAATTTTCATCATCACCCACTGCCTTCTTCCATCTAGTGCCCGGTGAACGCGTGTGAGTGCCTAGTTGGAAAGTCGAGGAATAGAGTTTAAGAATTTGGGTGGTATTCCTGGCACCATGAGCAGTCTTTCCTTCCCATAGTGTTGCAAGATAAAGCTCTTCCCTATGCAAGATAACAGATTTGGAACGATTACATGAAGTTCACAATATATCGTGTCTGGAAATCAGCTGTTTTGCCATCCCTGAATTTGCTTAACCCCCTTAACCACGTAGTGTTTTTATTCAGAAAAGATGCTATTATTGCTGATCTTTTTCTCAGTGATTTGGGGCATTTTCTGGGCTACTGACATACTTTGATGCTCTAATTTAAAAATTCATGGTATTGATTTAATGCTTTAGTAGAGAAACACAGCAGTGTTTAAAAAAGCAGATATTTAAACGATAAACTGTAAAGTGCAGATGACAACTGATGGTCTCTTTTATACCCCTCCTCCACTTCGCCATTTCTACCCTTCTTGCAGCTTAAAGTTCCTGGTACTCCAACTTGTGTTTTCTGTCGTTCTGCGAAGTCAGGTTCCCTGTTTGTGAAACAAAGAAATAAAAATTTCCTGGGGATAAAAGAAAGCTCTTCCTCTTTAAGTAGCAGACAGAATATATGGTCCCCCCCTCCCCCTTTGAATTTCCCGTGTAATCACTGCCTCAGTCTGCAGGAGAAAGGACTCCTTGTGGTTTGTTCTCCACTGTCTTCCTTAGAGACGTATCTGCCGAGCCGCGCAGCGCACGTGGCACCCATCTCAGGGCGAGAGCTCCCAGTTTTAGGAGAATTAGGCGAGCGTAGGGCCTCGTCTTTCCCCGAAAGCCAGCCGCGTATCAGCTGCGTGGGGCCGGGGCCCGGGGAGGTGGAGCCTGCCCGCTCCCGGCGGCTGCGAGTGCCCGCTCGTCGGAGAGCATCCCCGCCGCCTGCTCTGGGTGCTGCTCCGAGGGGTGGAGGAGGCAGGGTGTGCTCGCGGACCGTGGGATAGACCGAGGCTGCTCCTCGGGGAGCTCGGGGAGAAGACCGGCAGGCGGGGGACAGCGCCAGTGCCATGGGCCAGCTCTGCTGCTTTCCTTTCTCAAGAGACGAGGAAAAAATCAGTAAGTGGCATTTGCACTGTGCTGAATCCTGAGTGCTTGGCTATTTAGAGTGACTGTCTTCTTCTGGGGTAGTGGGTTTTGTTTTTGTTTTTGTTTTTCCTTATGGGAAACAGGAGAATAAGGAGCTGTGATTTTTCATGTGTATTTCTTAAAAGGGTGGGTAGGTGTATAGTTAATAATTAACTGTCAGAGTACAGTCACTCAATAAATAGGGCTGTGTCAAAGATCTAGAATTTCATCTTCCTTCTGTTGGTATTTTACAGCTTATTTTAATCACACTGTCTATAGAGTCTTAGTTTTGAGTTTCTTTGCATGTCACTGCCTGCAATTCGACAAATTATACAGGCCAGACTTCATTTGTGTCCTCTGAAATTGAGATATTTTCAGAGCAGTGCTCAATAATAACATATAGAGAAGTAAAACTGGCTTGAAAATGACATGTGTCATATACATTTGCAGATATTTTCATGTGTCCTCTGCTTTGTTCTCTGTGGAGGGAATTTGGGTGTAACTGTAAGATCCCTCCAGATGAGGGATGTCACTTTGACTTCCTCACTGAATATTCTTAAACTAATGTCTGTCAGGTTCCGCATCTGCTTATGACCCAGAAAACAGAACTTAAAGTGATGACATTTGCACTGAAATGTTTGCCTGGCTTAAGTGTATTCACTTACATTTCAACTTTGTTAAAAACAGTACCCACATTGTAATTAACATCCCGAATAGATTTGCCTTACACTAGTTATCCCCAGGTATTGAATTTTTACTTCTTTTTCAGTAAAAATGTTCACAGACATGCTTATTAAAGTTTGCAGCCACATGTCTCTTATATCAGTGCTTTATTGAAATTTAAATAGGTCAACAGAATCTCTCAATATCAAATTCAAATACTCAAAGATTCACATCTGGCTTCTATTTCCTGTTCCTCAGGAAACTAGCCAGAGACAGGTTTAAAAGTAATGAATACATATCTTATACCTATGCACTTGGGAAAATAAGCCAGGTTTGACAAGAAATCTTCTGGGAATGCTTTGGAATAAATGTTAGGAGACTTCAGAGTATTTGCTTATTAACAAGAGTCCACAGCTGCGCTCTAAATTTTACTGGTGAAAATGATACTCTAGTGTACAGTGGTCCTGGGCTGAAAACCTGACCTGACTTTAGAACAGAGTTGTTCATTTCCTGATAATGGGCACTGATACTCATTCGGCACCATGAAGCTTTTCAGATGTTTGTCAGAATGATCCATTTGTATAACTGAGGGTTTTGGTTGGTTGATTGATTCCTCGAGGTAGATCTGCCTAGGAAAAACCTTGGTCTGGACAGATGTAGGCAGAGTGAATTCTCTCCTTCCCCCACTTCCTCGTCCACTGCTCCAGGTTTTCCTGGAGTTCCTGCTTGCCCTCTTTTTCCCGTCTGTGAGCAGCCTTCTCTTCTCTAATGTAGAAGCCAGGCTTTACCTTGATGAGGAATTTGCTCTCACCTGACACCCTGGGAATGCAAAGTCTTTTGTTTTACATACAGCACCTCTCAATATTGATCAACAGGAAGTACTTTGGGGGGCTTCTTTTCTCAAGTTGCAAAATTTTAAAAAGGAAATGAAGACAAGACACTGTATCTGACCTGACGTTCAAGTCCCAAAGCGCAGATTATGGTTAGAGTCAAAGCATTTGTGCCCCCTCTTCTCTCATTCATGCCTGCTGGCCCCTGGATCGTCCCCATTCTCTCTCCATTTTTCTTTCATCTGTCTTTGATTTTGTCATTGTTTCACTGTTTTCTTCATGCTCTATTCACATACCCCATCAGCTGTTGCCTGGTGTGTTTAATTTCTTTGCTACAGGGTGGTCTAAAGAGAAGGTTCTCTGCCAGGCACCTATGCTGATGGTCTACTGGTACTTAAAAAGGGGACTTGCAAAAAAAGGCAGAGAAATCTTTAGCCAGCATGCTTCAAGAAACATGTAAATTAGCACTAACATAAATATTCAGTTCATAAGTTGTGTTGATTGCATGTAAAAGAACCCATATTAGATGTTTGGGAGGGCCTGATCTTGCTACCGGATTGTGCAGTAAGCTTCTGGGTCTTTCTCATTTTTGTGAGCCCACCTAGTAGCCTTGTTAGCCTGCTCTGAGCCGTATGCTCAGTGAGGCCCTCCAAGGAGCAGAGCACCAGAGTGCTTATGCCCACACCCTTCTGGTTCCATTGTAAAGGGTGATGGCCCCAGAATGTACCTTCTGAGAGCAGCTTGAATGAAGAATTAAATGAGTTTTTGGTAAATGTTTACAATTGTGGTCGTCATTCCCAAAACACAGGCGAGTTGGAAAGCCCATCCTCTATAGCCCTGCAGAGATGCAGGAGGGAGGGACCCAGCTGGCCCAGTGGGTCAAGTGGTCCCTCTCCCCTCCTGCTGCTGTTTGTCCTCAGTGGTGGTGGAAGGTATTCTCAGCTCATTGCTTTGTTACTGCTACTATTTTAATCCAGCAAAATGATTAAAAAAAATCAACTTGTGCAAGGGCTATGTTTGTGTGAAAAGTTAACTGTATGCACAGCCAGAAATCTTGATAATGGGGTGGGTAGTCAAATATAGTAGAACTCATCATGGTTTATTTTTCAGTAAATGCAGCACAAAGCAGCTAGACCATTTTTGTTTAAAGCCCGGCAGTGGAACGTTTTCTCAAACTGTATACTTTTTGGCCACAGTAGGTAGAATACACTGACAATAAATGCATGTTTCTTGGAAGATTAAGCAGTTTCTCTTGCTACACAGGACCATACTTACGATGAAACATTTCTGCAGATGTCGTAGGATTAATCAATCTTGTAAATAGTCTCTGATGAAGTTTTTGCTGAAATCTTTTATAGTACTTGTGTTCTTTGAATTTTACCTCCTTGTCTCATAGTGAGCTTCCTGAAGGGACTGTTCTTGAACAGGAATACAAGCTTACTGGCCCCTGCAGTTGTCAGTCTCACTAAAAACCGTGAAAAGGAAGCTTTAATCACTCTAAGAGCTACCCCTGTAGCTAATTCAGAAGGCGTTTTACTTGCTCCATTCCTGTTGCAGATTTTCCGATTTTGAAGTACATTTGCTTTATGTAGAGTGAAACAGGTGAATGTCCATCCTGCGGTGATTTGCCAAAGGGACACGTGTTAGGCGAGGACAGAGCAAACAGCTGATGGTCGGAGGCAGTGACAGCCCAGTTACTTTCTAGCCCTGACCCTCTGGGATGCTGAAAATGAGAGCGTTCGTGTGTGTTTCCGGGCTTCCCCGGTGGCGCACTGGTAAAGAAGCTGCAACCCACTCCAGGGTTCCTGCCTGGCAGAGGAGCCTGGGCGGCTGCAGTACGTGGGGTTGCTTAGAGCTGGGCACGATGGAGCAGCTAAGCACAGGTGTGCACATGTACACATACACACAGACTCACAGAGACACACAGACACACACATACACACACACATAGACACACACACACAGACACAGACACACACAGACACATAGACACACACACACACACAACACACACACAGACACACACACAGACTCACAGACGCAGACACAGAGACATAGACACACACACACGTAGGCAAACACACACAGACACAGAGACATAGACACACACACAGAGACACACACAGACACACACACAGACTCACAGACGCAGACACAGAGACATAGACACACACACAGAGACACACACACAGACACACACACAGAAACACATACACAGACACAGAGACATAGACACGCACACACACACAGACACACACACAGATTCACAGACGCAGACACAGAGACATAGACACACACACACACACACACACACACACAGACACAGAGACATAGACATGCACACACACACAGACACACACACAGACTCACAGACGCAGACACAGAGACACGCACACACACACAGACACACACACACACACACAGACACAGAACACACAGAAACACATACACAGACATAGACACACACACACAGACACACAGACACAGACAGACACACAGACACACACACACACACAGACACACACACAGAGACACATAGACACACACACAGAGACACATAGACACACACACACAGACACATACACAGACAGACACAGACACACACACACAGACACACACACACAGAAACACAGACACACACACACAAACACACACACAGACACACACACACAGACACACACACAGACACACATACACAGACACACATAGACACAGACACACACACACACACAGACACACACACACAGACACAGACACACACACACAGAAACAGAGACACAGACACAGACACACACACACACACAGACACAGACACACACACAGACACAGACACACATACACAGACACACATAGACACACAGACACACACAGACACACACACACATAGACACACACACACAGACACAGACACACACACACAGAAACACAGACACACACACAGACTCACAGACGCAGACACAGAGACATAGACACGCACACAGACACACACACACACACAGACACACACACAGAGACACATAGACACACACACACAGACACACACACAGACACACATGTAGACACACACACACACACACACACACACAGAAACACATACACAGACACACACAGACACACACACACACAGACATACACATACACACAGAATATGTATTTTAACAAGAAACATGTCTTAATTTTATAAGTATGTGTTTAAATAGTACATAGACATTTTACTTTTATATATGAAATTTGTTTCAGTACAGTCATTCCGTGTTCAGTTCAGTTCAGTCACTCAGTCGTGTCTGACTCTTTGCAACCCCATGGACTGCAGTACGCCAGGCTTCCCTGTCCATCACCAACTCCCGGAGCTTGCTGAAACTAATGTTGATTGAGTCAGTGATGCCATCCTTTCGTTTCATCCTGTTTCCCCCTTCTCCTTCTTTCCTCAGTCTTTCTCAGCATCAGGGTCTTTTCCAATGAGTCAACTCTTCGCAAAAGCGGTGACCAAAATATTGGAGCTTCAGGTCAATATCAGTGAGTATTGAGGGTTGATTTCCTTTAGGATTGACTGGTTTGATCTCCTTGCAGTCCAAGAGACTCTCAAGAGTCTTCTCTAACACCACAGTTCAAAAGCATCAGTTCTTTGGTGCTTAGCTTCCTTTATGGTCTGACTCGCACATCCATACATGACTACTGGAAAAACCATAGCTTTGACTAGATGGACTTTTGTTGGCAAAGTAATGCTGACAAATAACTGAGTCTTTCTGTGTGGGATGAGTTAAACAGATCATTTGTACTATTTTATAAATTTGAGTCAAATCTGAAGATAGTTTGTTTCTGATGATTTGGAATTTGATTATCAGCTTTTATAGACCCAGTAAATACAATTCCTCTGTAATGAATGAGACCATACTGTACAACTGTGGTCATCTTAGATGTCAACCTGGAGACTCTGTTTTTATTTCCATCATGGCCAGGAAGGGAAGAAAGGGACTCGGGATTTCAGGCCTTTAATTGTTGAGCAGCCTTACGGCATTTATCTGTGTAGCTGCCCTTCCTATGGGGGACTCCCTCCCCTTCTCTGGGGCGTCTGTCCATCATGACATTAGGCTTCCTTGCCCTGGGACATGTGGACATGTTCGAGGGACATGTGGTCCACGCGGAGTTGACCAGAGTCTTTCTTAAGAGTTGATGAAGGGTCTGTCTTCCTTTTGGGTTGTGAGTGAAAGGGATGTAAGCACAAGATTGCTAGCTGATGGGGAGTTAGGGGGAATCTTCCTGAGAGTGAAGCACGGAAGAAAGAGGGCAGAGAAGGAGAAAGAAAAAGAGACAGTCCTGATGGTATTGTTTGAGTCTCTGAGCTCAGCTGTGACTAAGACCTGTATTTTGTGAAGCAATAAATCCTTCCCCTCTTTTTTCTGTTTAACTTTCTTGGGTTAAATTGTTATCACCTGCAACCAAAAGGCTTCTGATACATTCTGGAAGATACTGAGTGTGTCTCAGAGTACATCCGTTCTGGAACAGATGTTTCTAAACCTGGTGAAGAAGCCAGAAATCTTTGATTTCTTGTGAACTTTCATGTTCCATTTTAGTGGCAATGAAATTTATGGGAGCTGTTAGGAAGAGTAATTCAGTTCACTTCACCTGGTAAATACTGTTGAGCACATCCCATTTGGAAAGCTTTGAGCCAAGTGTTAGGAAGATACAATGATGATGCATGGTCCTTATTATTGGAGGATTCCTTCTTAAAATTCATTTGATTCTTTAAAGAGAGATGTGTTGGGTTCCAGTATTTATCATGCCCTGAAGGGAGAATGTTGGGGATGAAAGATCATGATGCTCAGGGTCTAACAAGCAAAGCCACACCCATTCATTTCAGGGAGGTTATCAGCCAAGTCCAGTGAAAGTGAGTTAATTACCACCCAGAGTAGAAGTTACCTCAAGCTCTTATCACAGGCAGTGGTTACAGCTTGACTCAGGCAATCACAGTTTCTACAACAGACATTTTAGCAAATATAGTTTTCCTTAACAAACGTTTATAATGTCAAAGGTACAAGTTAGCAGACCTTGGAACTACAAAGCCAGCCTTTCTGTGGTATGGTAATGTTGTTTGCCCTTAGCAAATAGTCATAGGCAAAAACTGAACTAGATGATGAAAATATAAAGAATAAGTGTAGTTTTAATTATATAATGAAAACATAAAGAATCAGTATAGTCTATGCCAACTAGGATATAAATAATGTTAATTTTACTAAAGGCTGAGACAAAGATATTTGAGGCTTACAATTTTCTGTTTCTGCACACTGTCCCCTGAAACTTACGACTTTAGTCAAGGACATTTGTTAACCTCAAACATGTATACATAAAAATTAGAGTGCTGGGAGAAAGTGGTATAAACACAAGATGCTTTGAGTACATGGAGAGAGGGTTTCATATTCCCGAGAAAGAACTCACCCAGTTGGTAAGAATCTGATGGAGAAGGGTGATTCACTTTTTTAATGCATCTCAGCAGCCTGTGTCCCCCTCCCCCAACTTTGTGGTTAGATAGTTGGTGTTGGCATTTGCCATGTGAATTATACCAAGTTTCAATTTGATATCTTACATCTGACTGTTAGAGCAAAAATAAAATTCACACTTTCTAAGCATTTAAAATATTTAGCTAAATTTAGCTGTGAAGCTTAGCTTTTGAAGAGTTTTGATTGATGCTTATGATAACTAATAAACTGTCAAGCAGATGATCTGTTAATCTAAAACTTTCTATCTAGATCTGTAGCAGTCAGACCTTATTTAGAATTCTGACAATCAGGATTGTGTCCTGAGGAGGCCAGGATGGTGAGGAGGCTGGAAACGATATCATAAGAGGAAGGCTTACAGACTCCAGCTACTTAGCTAGGATGGTCAATTAATTGTCTTAAAATATTTGGAGGATTCTTTAATGTGGAAGGGAAAGAAGATATTCTCTATGGCTCCAGGGTGGTAGAACTAAGACAGTGAGTGTTCATTTTAACTCATTTTCTTTTGGTGATTTTAGGAGTCAAATGGTGAAGCTACATTAAACCCAGTAGTATTCTAATTATATTTGCACAGCTCTTGTTTTAAATAATGAAAATACTGGAGTGAAGCCCTAAAGCAGAAAGAAGTTACAATCAGATTTTACCTTAATAATTCTTAATACGTTCCCTAAAAGAAGATAGTTTAAGGCAGAGTTTTCAGACTATTTTTAGCCATCAAACTTTTTCTTTAAAGTGAAGTAAAGTGAAGTCGCTCAGTCATGTCCAACTCTTTGTGACCCCATGGACTGTAGCTTACCAGGCTCCTCCGTCCATGGTATTTTCCAGGCAAGAGTACTGGAGTGGGTTGCCATTTTCTTCTCTCGAGGATCTTCCCGACCCAGGGATCAAACCCAGGTCTCCTGCATTGTTGGCAGACGCTTTACCGTCTGAGCCACCAGGGAAGTCTTTCTTTAAATGGAAGACCAAAATTTTTAGGAAAAACAAAAAGCGCCTCTTTATTAATTCATATTTTATAATGACTATTAATGCCTATTTTAAATTAGTACCTTTAGGATCAACAGACTTGCTTTAAAACAGAAATAGACAACTTTGGGTTCTTGTCTAGGTACATTGTTATCTTACCTAAGCACCACATAAAATATTGAATATTGAACTCCATAGTCATAGTGAGTGAAAAAGTGAAGTGAAGTAAAAGTCACTCAGTCACGTCGGACTCTTTGCGACCCCGTGGACTATACAGTCCCTGGAATTCTCTAGGCCGGAATGCTGGAGTGGGTAGCTGTTCCCTTCTCCAGGGAATGTTCCCAACCCAGGGATCGAACCCAGGTCTCCCACTTTGCAGGCAGATGATTCTTTACCAGCTGAGCTACAAGGGAAGCCCAGTAATAGTGAGTGTTTGGTATCAATAAGTCCTAGAGATAACAAGCCAAGGCATACTGTGTGTTGTATGATTGTTTTTATGAATGAAATTTTTATGAAAGCATTTTGTCCAGATTTACATCAATTTTAAATTAATTTTCTATAATATGGGTATAGTGAATTTAAGATAAAAATTCATTGTGATGCTATTGTATACCCCCTACTGTATAACATACACTATACTTCAATATAAAATTAGACACACAGATTTTTAGGCTTTATAAAGACAACCTAAAAAGACATGTAAAACTATATGAAATTTGAGTATTAAATTAAAAAATATATTAAACAAATTGTTTTATGAGGAAACAAGTTCATGAAATATGCAGTTTTAATTTTTTTAAAAGCAGACTTCTAGCTGCTTTTAACTTTGTATCTGTTGTCTTTGTCATTCATGACTTAGGCCTCTGTAAATACAACATTGTGGGGGGAAATAGTTTCTGTCAGGTACGATCCAGTCAAGAAAATAGGAATTACACCAGTTATTTTAACAGAGTATTTAACACAGGGAATTAGTTAAACATGTTTTGAAGGACCTTTTTTAAAAAAATTAGATTTGTTACAGTAATTCAGACTAATTATTAAAGATGTTTCTAAGGAAGTCCCTCACCCAGATCAATTTAACTTTAAAACAACAAGTTATTTTAGACTAATTTACAGTTTATGGAAATGCTTCAAAAATAATATGTTCTGTTGAAGTTTGTTAAGTATGTATTCTGCAGTCTTTACTGTGATTTCTTTGGTGAATATTTCTTTTCCCTGCAGTTTTATTGAGATAAAATTGACATAATTTTGGCAAATATTTCTTTTATTTAGTTCACTTATTTGAAATTTAAAAAAAAATGTATTGGAGCATGGTTGATATACGATGCTGTGTTAGTTTCAGGTGTACGGCAAAGTATATCAGTTATACCTATGCATTTACCCATTCTTTTTTAAGATTCTTTTCCCTTACAGGCGAATACAGAAGATTGAGTAGAGTTCCCTGTGCTGTATAGTAGATTCTTGTTAGTTATCTGTTTTATATGTAGTGTTATGAACATGTCAGTCTCAACCTCCTAATTTATCCTCCTGCCCCTGGTAACCATACATTTGTTTTCTATATCTGTGATTCTACTTTTGGGTTTTTTTTTAAGGCTTTTCTCACATAGACTCATTTGGAATGAATGGTGTCCACATTCAGCACAGATATAGGGACAGGTTAGTGAATTAGGTGGGAGCTTGCAGGTGGGGATGAGTGTTTGGGAGTGATCAGCTGTGCTCTCATGACTTTGGGGATTAAGGGGAACCGAAGGCTCAGATGCCAGGAGACAAGGCCGTCAGTAAACTGTTTGAAAACCTGAGGAATTCTTTTAGGGATCTGGGGAGCAGTCAGAGCAGAGATAGAGAAGGGCAACAAAGAAAGCCAAGGCAGTGAGAGGCTTGAGGCTGGGAAGTCGCAGGCTGCTGCGCTGAGTTGCTGGGTCACATCTGACCCCTTGTTGCCCTACAGACTGTGACCTGCCAGGCTCCTCTGTGCATGGGGATTCTCCAGGCAAGAATACTGGAGTGGGTTGCCATGCCCTCCTCCAGGGGATCTTCTCAACCCAGGGATTGAACCTAGCTCTCCCGCATTGTGGGTGGATTTTTTACTGGCTGAGCCACCAGGGAAACCCAAGAATACTGGAGTGGGTAGCCTACCCCTTTTCCAGGGGATCTTCCTGACCCAGGAATCGAACCGGAGCCTCCTGCATTCCAGGTGGATTCTTTACCAGCTGAGCTACCCAGGCTGTCACATGCCTGAAGGTACTTTATGTCGTAATACATAGATTGCAGCGTCTCTGATACATACAGTGCCCTCCAGGCTCATGGAGCTCACAACCTGTATCTTCCCTGAGATTTCATATATGGGAATTAGACGAGAAGAACTTACTCTACTGGAATGGTGAACAGTGCTCCCCAGAGCTGCTGGAAGCCCTGTCCCCACTCAGTAGAGCCTGAGAAGGTGAGGACGCAGAGGTTGCCTGAAGCCACAGCCCCCACCAGCAAGCGAAGCCTGAGAGCGTGAGGATGCAGACGCTGAAAGAAGAGATGGAGAGACAGAAAGGCTGACGGTGTCTCTAAGTCAGTCTCAAGGTCAGCTCTCCGCCTTTCTTGTTTGCATATGTGACCCAATTAATTTTCCCTTTTAATAAAAAAAGAATAAATTTGCCTTCAAGTATGGGATACATGGTGGGGGCTGTGGCTTCGGGCAACCTCTGCGTCCTCACCTTCTCAGGCTTTACTCGGTGGGGGCAGGACTTCTATCAGCTCTGGGGAGCATTTTTCAGCATTCCAGTAGAATAAGTTCTTCTCTTCTAATTCCCATATATAAAATCTAAGGGAAGACACAGGTTGTAAGCTACATGACCCTAGAGGGCATTGAACATATCAGAGACGTTTATGTATTATGTATTACGGCATAAAGTACCTTTGTATACAAAAAAATGTATCTTAAGAAAAATTTTTGAGTGCTAAAAATGAAGTATGTTGAGTAAGATACTTGAAAAAAATGTATACATGTATCATGTGATCCAGAGGTAGCCCTGGTAGACCAGTAGTCCCACTGGAGCCATCTAGGATGTGAGATGGGCAAATAGCTGAAGGGGAGAAGTGAAGGGGATGCTCTTCCCAGAAAGGCTGGAGGAATAGGCAAGGTTAGGGGGAGTGGATGTGGCCTGAGTCCTGTGGGAGTGGTCAGCAGTGGAGCAGTCACTCTGATCCTTAAAGGAACCATGATTTGCTCTTTCTTCTCTTGACAGGAGGAACTACCGTGCTTCCCATTTCACTGAATCTCAGGAAGCTCAAATCCATTTCATAGCTCTCATGATCTGCCTTTCTGTGATCTTTATTTCCTTCTGTTCTTTACTTGCTACTGTAATTTATGTGTTTTCTTCATCCTGATTTTTATTTTTTACTTGTAGTGTACCTTTTACTGTATTTTTTTTTTGCCATTATCTCAAGTCCTTTGAGTATTAGACAATGAATGGATGGAAAGGAGCACTGTGATGAAAGGTACGTAATGGTTTCCACCAGGAAGACAAGAATGAAGCTGAGGCTGCAAAGGACTGTGACATCTACCACATGTGCATAACACGTGTTCTGGTGTTGATATGTTCCTGGGACGTTGTCTATATACACTAAACTTGATGTGATTATTTTTATCCTTTGTGATTTTCAAGTACAGAAAAATCGCTCCTTTCAGTGCTTCCTTTTTAATGTGGTGCATGAAGAAACGTAAATAGTTGCTGGAAACACAAAAGCACCACTCTTAGAATGGAAAGAGGGTAGTCTTTCCCTTCTCCAGGGGATCTTCCCAATCCAGGGATTGAACCTAGGTCTCCCACATTGCAGGCAGATTCTTTACCAGCTGAGCCACAAGGGAAGCCCAAGAATACTGGAGTGGGCAGCCTTTCCCTTCTCCAGCGGTCTTCTCCACCCTGGAATTGAACTGAAGTCTCCTGCATTGCAGGTTGATTCTTTTCCAAACTGAGCTATCAGGGAAGCTGTAATAGCTTAATAGAAACTTAAAACCATCCGTATCTTCTGTTTCAACTACTGTCTGTTTATAATAGTCTGCTTGAAGGCTTTTTATCAGATTCGTGAGCAGTAGCCCTTCTCTTAAGAAGGAATGTTATTTAGTTGCAAAAGAATATGAATGTAAGCTATATAGAACGATGCATACCTTTCTTATTGGCAGTCATTCCAGTTGTATAAAGTGAATAGGTTGCTCACATCATATTTGCTTATAGAGCCCTCAGCAGGGAGCTCATAAACAAAGAGCCTTACAGCCTGATAAATTGAAGGAGGGGTGTAGTATTGATTTCATATAAATCAAAACTATAATTGTAGCTAATTTTATTGAATACTGTAAGGGGAGCACTGTGCTAAGGGGAGCATGGTCCTAAGTGCTTTGTATTATTATCTCATTTAATTTTCACAGCCCTTTATTCTGGTACAGCACTACTGTTATTCCTGGTTTATAAATAAAGAAAATGACCCTTAGAGGGGCTAAGCAAGTGTCACAGGGATGCAGAGCGAGTGAATGGGGAAGTGAGAATTCCAGTCCAGGTGTTCTGACCCTGTAACTAAAAAGGAAGCATTCTAAGTATTTTCTGGTTGGAAGGCTCATTTTTAGAGCTAAAGATATCGTAGAACATATCATAGGAACAATTTCTAGCTGCTAGACAGGGGGACTTCCCTGGTGGCTCAGATAGCAAAGAATTCGCCTGCAACATGAGAGACCCGGGTTTGATCCCTGGACCGAGAAGATCCCCTGGAGGGGAATGGCTACCCACTCCAGTATTCTTGCCTGGAGAATCCCATGGACAGAGGAGCCTGGTGGTCTATAGTCCCTGGGGTCACAAAGAGCAGGACATGACTGAGTGACTAACACTTTCACTTTCAGACATAAAGAAGCCTGGAGGTGTAATGGCAGAAGTGTGGTTTGAGTCACAACCTTGTCATTCTTTAGTTGTGTAGACTTGGGCAAGTCTCATGGCTTTTCCGATCCTTTGTGTTCAGAGTGGGGGTAAAATAGCAATAACAATAGTAAGCTTTTGATTTAAATGTGTGAGGAAAAAAGCCAGGCACATAATAGGCAATTAATGTTAGGGTTTTTATTATTATTATTAAAAGGATTCGTAAATACAGTTATTGCAGCCAGAGTTATATGCTCTGTGTCATGGAAACGTTAAGTATGCAGAGTCTCGGGACTCATTATACAGGACTTTACTAGGTCTTAGAAGAAGCTGGTGATGCAGGAACTTGGCTCTTCAGCCTCTCACCTCCTGGGAGGAGACTCTAAGCAGTGGTGGGGGGGGCAGCTCTGCGTTCATCCTCAGAGAGGAGTGGTGACGTCGTGGAGATCATCTCTGGTCTCCTTCTTCTAAGCACCTTTTCGGTGCCCGGCTTCCCCAGGAGCATCAAGCTTGCCTTTGTGGGAGCTGGAGAGGGAGTCCAGTGATTGTCTTTTGTCCACCCCGTACCGTGTGTATCTTTCTACCCAATTCCTGAAACTCCTTTGATTGGGAGCAGTTCTTCCCCATTAGACATCAAGAGCTTGAGAAGCAGACCTCCACTGCTGGAAGAAATGAATTTACCCTTACAGACCACCAGCGATCACTCAACAAGTTCACCTGCTCGTTTAACTTCCTATAGTATGAATTTACACAGAGAACTTGATGAGTGTTAGATATCACCAAAGAGAACTTAAATCATTTGATTTTTGTCTTTTTGGAAGCCTCTAGTAAATTCAGAGTCTTAGGTCACTGAGAAAAGAAAAGTATACTCTCAATTACCTTTAGGATATGCTTTAATATTTACTTTTCTCAGCCATTATTTCTGAGGCTGAAGCAATCAATTTATGAGTTCACTAAGCTTCATTTTTAAAAAAATATAACAAGACCATGCCTGATGAACAGTTGGCCGCACAGGCGAGGGCTGTGGGGCTCAGGTGAGCGGGGGTGGTCAGAACTGTGCTAGTGGGGCTGGGGGAGCAGGGGCAATGCATGCCTGTGGCACCCCACACCTCTCTGGAGGCTCAGTCCGTCCCCCTCAGAGCCCCTCTGAAGTTCTGTGGGGACGGCAGAGCGAAATGACTTGCCCCATTTCACAGTGGGGGAGTCGTCCTTTTTGCTCAGAACTCGGTGTTTGCATCTGTGCTCTGCCTCTTTGTTTTCATTCTCTACCCAGAAGATGGCCAAGGATGACTGTGAATTGTCACTTTTCTCTTGATTTTGTTTTAACGGTTAACCATCTCGCCTTCACGTTTTCTTTGGCCTGGAAATGCTTTGTTTGACCCAGCAGTGTTGCTGGAATAACAGCCATTAGACTCAGTCCACAGTTTTCCCAGTGCTTATAAGCCAAATACATCATCCTGTGCATCTGGATTTCTTTGGTCAGACTTTGAAAATTAGGTTCTGGGAGTCATGAAAGAAAGATAACAGAGGCAATTTACCCTACTTTCTGTGTTGGCTAGTTGAATCATTAGATGGAAAATTTTTCAGCATGAAACACACTCTACATGATCATACTAAAAGCATTTGCTTTAAGATTGGGCAGTTAGCCGAGTTAAACAGAGCTAGGTTTTTAATCCTTTTAAAAAATCTGATTTCTTTCAACCTATGTGTGATATTTCAAGTATTTATGGTATTAAGACTTCCCAGGTGGCGTTAGTGGTGAAGAACCCGCCTGCCAATGCAGGAGACAATGCAGGGTTCATTAGATCCCTGGGTCGGGAAGATCCCTGGGTCGGGACGATCCCTGGGAGGAGGAAATGGCAACCCACTCCAGTATTCTTGCCTGGAGAATTCCATGGACAGAGGAGTCTGGCAGGCTACAGTCCATGGGGTCGTAAAGAGTCGGACATGACTGAAGCAGCTTAGCACGCATGGTGCTCTTGATCATATTGTAGTTAAGCTTAGGTTTTGTCCCTCTCACTAAGCTTAATGACTGGTTATTTGCATCAAGCCTAAAACAAAATGAAGCAAAATCACTAGTTAATGGCATAGCTGATGTTTTCCTATAAAATAACAGAAATGTTCTGAGACCCAAGCTTGCATTTTGAAGCATTAGTGGGGTTGTAAAAATCTGCTTTTCTTTACCATTATACCTCATGGGTTGAAATAAGCAATTCCTTGAAGACCAGCCATAGTAATTTCTGTATATTTCAGAATTGAGAAGTATAGTTTGATCAGAGTAGATGCTCTGGAAACAAGAGCTGAGCAGATTGCACAGCATGCCCTGCAGGAGCCTCCGTGGTCCCTCCCGCACACATCCTCAGCCTCATCCTTCTCCACCTCTGTCTCCTCCTCCGTCACCACCCACGAGACTGCGTTCTGAAGTTCCCCGTATTTATTAACACATAGCTTCTACCTCTGATCTGCTTCAGGTTTCCTGAAGGCAAGGTCCATGCCAGATTCATTTCTGTGTTCATTGCAACACTGCTTATCACAAACACAGGGTGCTCAAGGACTGTGGCTGGAAAGAGGGAAGGAAGGGGGGAGGAGAGCGAGGGGGAAAGAAGGAAGGAACTTGCAAGGAAGGGATTGCACTCCACTCATCAACATCCATTGTTGTTGTTGTTCAGTTGCTAAGTTGTGTCCGACTCCTTTGTAATCCCATGGACTATAGCCCATCAGGCTCCTCTGTCAATGGAATTTTCCAGACAAGAACACTGGAGTGGGTTGCCATTTCTTTTTGCAGGGGATCTTCCCAACCCAGGGATCGAACCCATGTCTTCTGAATTGGCAGGTGGATTCTTTACCACTCAGCCACCAGTGAAGCCCCAACATCCATTATTTAGTCTAAAAGTTTAAAAAAAAATTAAAAATTTCAATCTGCTAGCGAAACCTTCTGAATCTTTGTTTTCCAGTCAACCAGTTGTTATATGATACAGTATTTCTCACACGTATACCTTCATTTCTCCAGGACGAGCCTGCACCAGGGAGTTGTGGAGAATCTGCTGGGGGGTGGGTGTCGTGTATCAACTCATCTTTCTGATTTCAAGTGGGAGCTGTGGATTGTCATCACTTCTACATGGTATTGGTAGGCCTTTTATCTAGCTCTTGTATCTCCATGTTCTTGCTTATAATAATGGAAAAAACACTTGTTTTACCTCATGAGATTTCTTTGAGGACCAAATAAAAGAATGTTTCTGAAAGCACTTTGGAAAGGGTGAAGTGTTACCTAGACAGATGGAAGGATATATTCCTGCTGTTGCTGTTAGTGACCTGGTACCTTGGGGTTTTTCTCAGCCTGTGGAAGCTTTTGATCTGGGTGTGTCCTTATTGCTTACAAAAGAGGTGAGGTGATATCTACAATTATTATTTATTTCACCATCAGGCAACATTTATGCTGCTGATTACATTGGTGAACACTGCCTTCAAAACAGGAAAGTAACCTTTATTTCTGCTTGAATCTGCTGCTACCCTGGAAGATCAGCCTAAGAAAGAAAAGTTTAGTTTATCATGGGCAGATGTGTTGGTCAAACACATGAAAATTAATTCTAGTTAATCGTACCTTTAAATTTTATGTGGTGTTATTTGCTCAGTCATGTCCGACTCTTTGCGACCCCATGGACTGTAGGCCACCAGACTCCTCTGTACATGGAATTCTCCAGGCAAGAATACTGGAGTGGGTTGCCATTCCCTTCTCCAGGGGATCTGCCCAACCCAGGGATCAAACCTGTATCTCCTGCATTGCAGGCAGATTCCTTAGCCTCTGAGCCTCTAAATAAAAATCCATGGCTAATTCATTTCAATGTATGACAAAAACTACTGTAATGATGTAAAGTAATTAGCCTCCAACTAATAAAAATAAATGGAAAAAATAAAAAAAAAGATAATGAATAACATAAACATAATAATTTTAAGATTCAAAGCAGTGCTCATTTTCTAGCCTTCTTGTTTCTCTCCCAGATAAGAGCATGATTTTTTGAAAATTTATGCTCTGTACGTGTTTGAAACATGTTCATTTCTTCTTTGGCATGAGAATCACTTTCCAGTGATAGCCAAAGAAGTTGAGACTTCTTTGCACCAGGACTTGGGTTTGGAAGGTCTACTTCTTTATCAGTGCTCAGACTGCACTCCTCAATCAGCTTTGTACAAAATGACATAGAGTGGTCCTGAGCAGACCATCAGGGGGTATAGGGAACTCCTTATATTTCCACCTGAGCAAATACAGGAATCAAAATTCAGGAGGAAACAACCACAGTTTCTATTTAATAGAGAGCAATTTATGATACGGAACAGCTGATAGACACCTACAGACAACACAAGGCAAGACAAGTGAGCGAAACAAACCGCTGAGAGCAGAGTACCCCTTGGAAATAGATTTCAACAGCAGTGACGATAATCAGTTGTCAATCAAGTACTGGGTAGCAATTTAGTTTGCAGTCTTTGAACATATTGGTGCAAATGATACGTGTCTGATACACCGAAGAGGAGAGTGAGAATGATTTGGGTTTATTCATGCTCAGAAACTACCCCAGTTTCTTTCTCCGGAAATGATTTTCAAATTTTGATATTGAGCAGGAGGGAAAAAAACATAATTCAGAAAGAGAGCACCTGAGACTCCGAAGCCTGCAGCTGGGAGGGAGCACAGGTGTCATAGTTGAGATGTGACTCTTAGAAGAGCTAAGAAGCCATCCTTATTACTCACTTCATGCTAATTGCAAAGAGTGACAGGGCGCCAGTCCATTCTGCGAGTTCACATGTGGAATAAACCCCTCAATAGTCCCTCATCATGGGGAGGAACTTGTTCTCATTCATATTTTATTAATTGAGGTATAATTTGCATACATAAAAATTCACTTTTTTGTGTGTATAGCTCTATGAGTTTTGATCCACACACAGAGTCATATAACCACCACCACAGTCAACAGTGGGGAGAGTTGCGTTACCCCTCCTGTGTTCTCAGGCCCCTCTGTGACTCCTGTCCTCATCCCCAGCCCCTGGAAACCACTGGTCTGTTTCAGTACTGATGGTTTTCCCTTTATCACAGTGTCGTAGAGATGAGATCAGGCAGTATGCAGCCTTTTGACTCTAGCCTCTTTCACTTAGCATTATGCACCTTAGATTCATCTGTGCTGTGGCATGTATCAGTATTCATTCCTTTGTATTGCTGAGTACTAGTCCATTGGGTGGATATACAACAGCTTATTGATCACCAGTTGAAGGTGTTTCCATTGTTTCTAGTTTGGGGCATTTGTGAATAAAGCTACCATAAACATTCATGTGAGCATATGCTTTCATATCACTCGTTTTCACTTCTAGTGAGGAATGAGATTGCAAGGTTGCATGGTAAGAGTATGGCCAACTTTCATAAGATAAACTTTCATTTGAAAATTCCAAACTTTTTACAAGCTGACTATGCCATTTTTGCATTCCCACTAGCAACAGGAATTCCACTTGCTTCAAATCCTCACCAACACTTGATATGGTTTATCTTTTAAATTTTAATTTTAGTGGATGAGTAGTAGTATTTCATTGCAACTTTAATTTGCATTTTCCAGAAAGTTATAACCAACCTAGATAGCATATTAAAAAGCAGAGATGTTACTTTGCCAACAAAGGTCCATCTAGTCAAGGCTATGGTTTTTCCAGTGGTCATGTATGGATGTGAGAGTTGGAATGTGAAGAAAGCTGAGCGCCGCAGAATTGATGCTTTTGAACTGTGGTGTTGGAGAAGACTCTTGAGAGTCCCTTGCATTGCAAGGAGATCCAAACAGTTCATCCTGAAGGAGATCAGTCCTGGGCGTTCATTGGAAGGACTGATGCTGAAGCTGAAACTCCACTACTTTGGCCACCTCATAGGAAGAGTTGACTCATTGGAAAAGACCCTGATGCTGAGAGGGATTGGGGGCAGGAGGAGAAGGGGACGACAGAGGATGAGATGGTTAGATGGCATCACCGACTCGATGGACATGGGTTTGAGTAAACTCCGGGAGTTGGTGATGGACAGGGAGGCCTGGCATGCCGCGATTCATGGGGTTGCAAAGAGTTGGACACGACTGAGCGACTGAACTGAACTGAATGGCTAATAATGTTCAGTATCTTTTCATATGTTTATTTGCCATCTGTTTATCACTTGGAAAGTAATATTTCAGTTCTTTTGGGTCATTTTTAATTTTATTTTGTCTTACTAAGTTGTTGGAATTATTTTTGTATTCTGAATGAACTTTCTGTGTATATATATATATATATATATATATTATGTATATATATATCGCAAATACTTTCTTCTGGGCTGTGATTTGCTTTGCCTTAACAGTGTCTTAAGAAAAGCAAAAGTTTTACATTTTGATGATGTTTAGTTTATCCTTTTTAGGGAATACATCGTGGTTTTCATCTCCTGGTTAAAAATCTTTGTCTAATCCAAGGTCACTGAGAAGTTCTATATTTTCTTCTAGACACTTTATAGTTTTAGCTCTTACAGTAAGTCTGCTATCCATTTTGAGTTCATTTTTATATATAGTATGAGATGAGGTTTGAGGTTCTTTTTTTATATAGACCATCATTCTAAACACCATTTCTTAAAAAGATTATTCTCTCAGTGTTGAACTGTCTTGGTGCCTTTGTTGAAAATCAGTTGGCCACATGTGTGTAAATCTGTTTCTGGATTGTGTTTTGTTTCATTGATCTATATGGTTGTCTTTAGGCCAATACCACATTGTCTCTATTTCTGTAGCTTTATATGAGTCTTAAAATCAGGTAATATAAGTTTTCCAACTTTGTTCTTTTTTACAAAATTGTTTCAGCTGCCCTAATTTCTTTACATATTCATATACATTTTAGAACTCATCAATTTCTATGAAAAGGGCTGGTGGGGTTTGGATTGCAGAACTCTGTAGTTTTTGCATTTACAGAGCAGTTGATGGAGAATTGACCTCCGAAAGATACTGAGTCTTTTGAAAAATGAGTGTAGTTTATCTCTCTATTTAGGTCTTATTTCATTTCTTTCAGGAAATGTTGCAGTTATTAGCATTTAGGTATTTCATACACTTTGTTGAATTTGTCCCTAACTGTCTCACATGTTATGCTATTAAAAATGATATTTTTGAATTTCAGTTTCTAGTTGTTATGACTAATATATAGAAATACAGTTGACTTTAAAAACATCTTTTAAAGGTATCTTGTTATTATTAATTTCTTATTTGACACCATTGTACTTTGACTACATGCACTGGATGAATTCAGTACTTTAAAATTTGTTGAGACTTGTTTTATGACTCAGAATGTGATGTCCTTTTTTAACTGTTTTCTGTACATCAGAGAAGAATGTGTTTGTTGCTATTGTTGGGTGAAGTGTTCTATAATTATCTGTGGATAGTTAGGTGGATTTGGTTACTAGCATTCAAGTCTTCTCTGTTTCTGGTGAATTTTTCCCTCCTTGTTCTGTCAACTATAGAAGTGGTCTTGAAATCTCAAACTGTAATTGTGGATTATCTGTTACACTTTTAGTTCTGTTGGTTTTTGCTTCAGGTACTCTGAAGCTCTTGTTATTAGGCGCATACACATTTATGATGTTTATATCCTATTGATAAACTTGACTCCATTATAATTATAAAATGTCCCTCTTTATGGCAGATAATATCTTTTTTTCTGACATCTACCTTGTCTGGTATTGATTCTCTAGCTTTCTTTTGATGAGCATTAGCATGGTACATCCTTTTTCATCCTTTTACCTTTAACCTTTCTGTTTCTGTATATTTGAAGTAAATTTTTTGTTGACGTCATAGTTGATTCATGTTTTCTTATCCAAATGAACAATCTCTGACTTTTTACTGGTGTATTTAGAGCATCTTCTATTTTATATGATTATCAATATGGGTGAGTTTAAATCATCCGCTTTGTTTATTGTTTCCTACTTGTCTGCTCTGCTCTTTGTTCCCTTTTCTTCTCTTTTACTATGTTATTTTATATTAAAAGGTATTAGGATTTCATCTTAGGTTTATTATTAGTTTATTGGTTACGCTTTTTTATTTTTACTTTAGTAGTTGCTCTTGGGTTTTAAAACATACATCCTTAAGATGGTTTGCCTTCAAATAATATTATTTCTTCTTATCACATTTAACATAAGCACCTTATGACAATCATTTCCATATTCCCTCTTAGTCTTTGTGCTATTGTTACCATATACTTTATTTCTATGTATTTTATAAACTCCATTTAAAATAGTTATGTCTTTTAAGGACGTTAAGAATGAGAGAAAGCTTTTTATTTTTATCTGTATATGTACAGGTTTTAGTTCTCATCTTTTGAATAGATCCAAATTTCCATCTGGCCGCATTTCCCTCCTGCCTTAAGTTTTTCCTTTAACACTTCTTCTAGTGCTAGTTGGCTGATGATGGATTAATTTAGCATTTACATGTCTGAAAAAGTCTTTCACCCTCACTTTTAAAAGATAGTGTGTCCAGATAAAGAATTCTGGGTTTCCTTTTCCTTTCAGTAAAGATGTTGTGCTAACATCTTTTGGCTTGCATGGTTTCTGATGCGTGGATCTGCTATCATTCTTGTCTTTGTTCCTCTGTATAATGTATCCTTTTTCCTTTGGCTGCTTTTATGATTTTCTTTTAATATTGGTTTTCAGCAGTTTGATCATCATGTTCCTTGGTGTGATTTTCTTCACATTTCTTGTACTTGATATTTTCTGAGCTTCTTGGTTTTAAGGTTATGGTTTTTATTGCATTTCCAACATTTGGCCCATGATTTCTCTCTCTGTATATTACTTATATGTCTTCATATAGATGTGTATTTTGCACTCCGCTTTCTCTTTCCTTAACGCCCTCCGCTGATTAAATCGGCCACAGTGGGGTTTAATTCCTATTTCTTCTCTCTCTGTAGTGTGTCCCTTTGTTTCCTGTTGCATTTACCACAGTTTAGGTCTTCATTGTTTCTCTTCTTGTCTGTTGCAAAAACTTGTCTTTATTTTGCCCCATCTCCAGTCCTTCTTCTGTATCCCACAGGATCCATCACAGTGAGTTTTCTGAAATGTGCTCTGCTTAACACCCTTTGGGGGTTGCCTACTGCCTACAGAACGCAGTTAGACTCCACTGCACGGTCCGTAGAGCCCTCATCCCTCCCTGCTCTGTGGCCTTCCCCCGTGCCACCCCCACCCCACTGATGGCTCTCTGAAGTGCCTCCTGTTCCCCAAGTGCATCGTGCATTCCCGTCTGTGTCCACACTCATGCCTTTGTTCCGAGACCTTCCTGCCTCCCTTACCTTTTGTGCCTATGAACGCCTGCTCAAGTTGACATACCTCCCCTGTGGAGACTAGTAGCTAGTCATCCCTCTCCAGCTCCTTTGGACCTTGAACATGGTCTGTTGTCTTGCAGTCATTGTTTATTAGTCATCCTCTAGGCTGACTTAGGAGAAGGCAATGGCAGCCCACTCCAGTGCTCTTGCCTGGAAAATCCCATGGACAGAGGAGCCTGGTGGGCTGCAGTCCATGGGGTCGCTAGGAGTCGGACACGACTGAGCGACTTCACTTTCACTTGTCACTTTCATGCACTGGAGAAGGAAATGGCAACCCACTTCATTGTTCTTGCCTGGAGAATCCCAGGGACAGGGGAGCCTGGTGGCCTGCCATCTATGGGGTTGCACAGAGTTGGACACGACTGAAGCAACTTAGCAGCAGGCCGACTTATGTGTGGGTAGAGACTATATTGTATTTCTTGTTAAATACTTACTAATGGCACGTAGCAAGCACTTAGTAAGGTGTTTGAGTAGATTGATGATTGGTATTTAGTAGGTATTGAGACCATTCTTCTTAAAATAAATTGAACTCAAATTTAAACATAACACATGTATAAAAAGTATAATGCAATAATTATATTTTGAGAGCCTACTATGTTCCAGGCACAATGTTAGGCATGCTCCATACCTTACCTCTTGTGTTTACAGCAGCAGTACAAGGAGTTTTAGCCTCATGCGTGGCCCCCTCATGGGAAATTTAAGTTTGGAGAGATTATGAGCAAGGTTGTGCAGATGGAAAATGGCAGAACTGGATTTCAAACTCACATGTATGTCATGTTTTTTCCTCCTTACACACATATGAAGACTTCTGCCACATCACTGATGATAGTTCTATCATATTATCTAGGTTTCCAGTAAGAGTTACAGCAGGAATTGTGTAGAGAACAGTGTGGATCGTAGTATGGACTCAGAAAACTGATGTTACAGACAAAAAAAGAAGTCTATCTAAAAGGCTATTGTGTATGTCTGAAAAGTTCTTTGGTAGACTGTTTGGCCTACAAACATCCAGTACTTCTGTCTTGTCTCATCTGTCATATGGCCATGTGACAGGCAGTCTTGAGATACAAGTCACAGAAATCTTCCCAAGCCATGGGATGTGGAGTTTCCTACAGGGAGGGGTGAAGAGGCTTTAGGCGATGACTTGGGGAACAGTGGAGGGAAGGAAAGACTCTGGAGGTGCCAGCTATGCTAACCAAAGATTCAAGGGGCTCAGAACCCTTAGTCATCATGACAGCTTTGGCTGGGGCCACTTGCCTCCACCCAGTCAGCTGCCTGTTGGACCTTATCTCCTCTTAGGTTCCCCTCAAGGTGACCATTGATTTTTAGCCTAATTGCAATCCACCCCCACCCCTCCAGCTTAAAAATGTTGAGTGTAGTGGTCTGAGTGTAGTGGTCTCCAGAAGCTGCAGGGGTTGTCCCTTTGTACATAAATATCATGATTTTAAAATTTATTCTGTACCACTGGTTTCAGAATAAAATTGACAAAGGCATGGTTCTTTCCTCTTTGGACTTAATATTCTAGGAAATAGTTAAACTATGGTTTTGGTGTTTTAATTCTAAAATTTTCTGTGGTGTGTGTTGGGGGTGGAGAGCTTTAGTATTTGACAAAAGAAGGGGAACTTTCATTGCAGCAACTCTGTTTTCCACAGTGTTGGCACACAGGGATCTGAGGACAGTGTCAGTTTAAATGTGCACTTGGGGACAATTCTTGACCTGTCCCTCATCTCAGAAGAGTTGCAAGTGGTGTACGAGGCAGCTAAGTATACCACCTCAACTTTTTTTTTTTCTTCATTTATTTTGATTAGTTGGAGGCTAATTACTTTACAGTATTGTAGTGGTTTCTGTCATACATTGACATGAATCAGCCATGGATTTACATGTGTTCCCCATCCCGATCCCCCCTCCCACCTCCCTCTCCACCCGATTCCTCTGGGTCTTCCCAGTGCACCAGGCCCGAGCACTTGTCTCATGCATCCAGCCTGGGCTGGTGATCTGTTTCACTCTAGATAATATACATGTTTCGATGCTGTTCTCTCTAAACATTCCACCCTCGCCTTCTCCCATAGAGTCCAAAATTCTGTTCTGTACATCTGTGTTTCTTTTTCTGTTTTGCATATAGGGTTATCATTACCATCTTTCTAAATTCCATATATATGTGTTAGTATACTGTATTGGTCTTTATCTTTCTGGCTTACTTCACTCTGTATGATGGGCTCCAGTTTCATCCATCTCATTAGAACTGATTCAAATGTATTCTTTTTAATGGCTGAGTAATATTCCATGGTGTATATGTACCACAGCTTCCTTATCCATTCGTCTGCTGATGGGCATCTAGATTGCTTCTATGTCCTGGCTATGATAAATAGTGCTGCGATGAACATTGGGGTGCACGTGTCTCTTTCAGATCTCCATCTCAACTTTTTGAATAGCCTGTGGACCTATATTTAGTGTTTCTTTTAGTCTAGGTAGGTGAAAGTAAAGGTAAGCTCAGTTAATAAAAGAAATTTGCTTCTAAGGAGGATACATTATGCTGCAAATTGAAACAAATTAGAACTTTTAATGTAGTTGCATTCTCTCCCTTAGGTCTTACATGATGTAATGAAGATTTTTTTGGTTCTTTAAAAAAACAATCTATTAGCATGACTTATTCTTATCATAACAAACAGGTACCTAGATTTTGGCAGTGGGTGGAAGGTAGTGATAGTTTCTGGAGCCCTTCATGTGATATCAATTAAGGAATTATTGGGTCAACTCACACATAAAAACAGTTGACCTACATTAATACTGACCTTAAATTATCCCAGTAGGTATAATTGCTACTCTCCTTGCTGCCACAAAGGAGGTCACTTATTTTCTTTTTTGAAATCACAAAAATAAATTTTATTTAAGTGCTGACTTGTTACCAGAATTTCAAAAACTAAATCTTAGGTGTATACCATGGACTAATGGTGTTACAACTCTTATGGAGAGTGGAATTGCTTCAAGTTTATTGAAAAGTTTCTTAAGTCTGTTCTTTTAGGGAAAGTATTATGTTTGGTGGACTTGATAGCATTTCTCATTACCTTTCCATTATATTTTTAGAATTCTCCTAAGAAGTCAATTAAAGATATTCAGGGGGAGGATTTCTAAAAAAAAAGAAAAGAAAAAAACAGTGTCAAAGACAGAGATTAATCTGCCATTTTAAATAGGTATGGTAGTAAATAACCTAGGTAGAACTAGAAAGAATATTTTGGTTGAAAGGTTGCTGCATACATTGGTAATATATTTTGTGTGTACTTCTGTTGGGAAATGGTGGTGGTGTTGTTTAGACTCATTTGCAACCCCATGGACTGTAGCCTGCCAGGCTCCTCTGTCGAGGGGATTGCCCAGGCAAGAATACTGGAGTGGGTTGCCATTTCCTTCTCCAGGAGATCTTACCAGCTCAGAGATCAAACCCCGTCTCCCACTTTGAAGGTGGATTCTTTACTGCTGAGCCACCGGGGAAGCCCCTTGGCTGGAATATCAAATGATAAATCGTGTACCTTGCAGTGACACAGTGAACTTCCACTGTTAACTAGGCTTCCGGGAAAATGAATGCAGTCATTTATCCTAGAGGTCTCTGTGGGAGACAGATACCTTTGTTCAAGTAGTAGGCAGAAAAAGAACATAGCATAACTTTATTCCTGAAATGCCTCTTCTGATTAATCTGAATTAAGAACCTAAAAGTGGAAACATAAATAAGGTCTCATGGAAATGAAGATACACATTTCTTGAATCACTGTATTCTTACTGTCTTGTGATGAGCCTTCTGATAGCCTCTTCCCTGGGCTAATATTGATAGTCTGAGGATGCTTTGTGGAAATCCTAGGTGAGCCAGGGATCCAGGATAGATCTGAAAGATTCATTTATAAATGTACTTTTTGTCAATTGTTTAATTAGTTTGTTATTGTAGATTGTTAATATTTGACCCATTGACTGGATATTTTGGCAGACCAGGTTCATCAAGTGGAGAGGGTAGCGATTTTTCACATGGATATTTGGATTAATGGAGTTCTCTGTGCTCAGTTTAAATTTAATATTAAGTTTAAATTTCTGGCCACTGCGTGCTATCCTTATTGGAAAATAGGAACATTTAAAAAGTTTTGCTACTGCCTGCGAGGACTTTAATCAACTATTCTCTTGACTGACAGAAATTTATTGAACTTTTATTGCATTCAATAAACTGTGCTGTGGAGTAGCAGAGCAAGAGATAAGAGAAAAGTAGGACATGGTCTTTGTGCTCAGGATGTGTCTTTAGCAGAGCAGATAGCTGAATCAGTAGTTGGGGAGGAAATACATTGATAAGTGATGCTCATAATTTGTAATGAAATTTAAAAAGGAAAATCAGTGGCACTTAGTTTTGTCTCTCTCCCGTATCACCATAGGCTAAAATAGCCAGGTATATAGTAAGTCCTCTAGGCACCCTTGTTGAATGAATGACCAAGCAACCATGTATTATACATGCAGTCAGAGTTTTTTGTAATCCAGTGGAAGTTCATCCCTTTTGGCTGGGTTAGCCAAGGAAGGCTTTGTAAAGTAGGGGATTTAGTTATTGAGACAGGAAGGACTGCCAAGAGGGGATTGTGAAGACGTTCCTGAGGAGACCCTGCAAGCTATCAATGGAAGTGTTGCAGGGGTGGGTGGTCACCAAAGGTGGATTTTGAAAAGCTTTGGATGACAAGTTTAAATTTTCCTGTAGAGACAATGGAGTGTAAAAAGGGGTGTTTTAGAAATAGGAATCTAGAGGTGTTATACTAGGTGCATTGAAGAGGAGAGAAGTTGTAAAAAGCCCATGGATAAGGCTTGGTGATGAAGTGGATTGATGAGGAAGAGGAAGGAGTTAAAGATGCTGACATTCTTGTTTTGAGCTTGGTTGACTTGGATAGTGTAATAGTAAAAGCATAAATGAAAAAAGGAAAATCAGAAGGGAAAATTAACGTTTTATGGGGAGATTTTTCTGTTTTAAATTTCTTAATGTTTAAAATAACAGGGACACTTCATTGTGGGCTGAGAGAAATCACAGATCTTTTTGACCTGAGAGGCATCTTGGAGACTGAGTTATGATTAGATTCCAGTCCAGTGCTGTTATCTTATTGATGATGTACCAGTTGTGATGAGTGACATTATCTTAGAGCTGCCTGGGATCAGAAAGAGCCCCAGGAGTGCGTTCTCTGGCCTAGATGCAGAGCACAAACAGGGTGGCAGATGCGGAGAGTCATTTACAGTGTGTTGAAGGGCACTTAAGGAATGCTCCTTCACTTAAAGTTTGGTTTCCTCTCAAATTTGAAGAGCCACTATAAAATAGTTCCAGGCAACACTCCTGGAGGTATCTACACAGTATTAACACTGTGTTATAAGATTGGCAGAATCCTTTAAATATTGGGCGATGCACTCATTCATTCTTACTAATAAAAGCAGTCTTACTGTTGTTGTTGGCCAGTCGCTCAACCGTGTCCGACTCTTTGCGACCCCATGGACTGCAGCACGCCAGGCCTCCCTGTCCTTCACCATCTCCCAGAGCTTGCTCAAACTCATGTCCGTTGAGTCGGTGATGCCATCCAACCATCTCATCCTCTGTCGTCCCCTTCTTCTCCTGCCTTCAGTCTTTCCCAGCATCAGGGTCTTTTCTCATGAGTCAGCTCTTTGCATCAGGTGGCCAAAGTATTGGAGTTTCAGCTTCAGTATCAGTCCTTCCAATGAATGTTCAGAATTGATTTCCTTTAGGATGGACTGATTTGATCTCCTTGCAGTCCAAGGAACTCTTAAGAGTCTTCTCCAGCCCCACAGTTCTTGCTCCCAAATGTTGTATTAATAATGCTGCATTAATAATAATTTCTTTATCTTTCTTTTAATATCTTGACATATTTATGTTTAGTAAGTTCTGTGTAGATATCACTGAGTTGAAGCTCGCTCAATTCCTGCAAATATTCTATCTAGGAGGTTTTTAGCCTAGCTCTGGGGTGCCATGTTGTCACTTTGAGGAGGCAGCAGCTGCTAAGGCCCTCACTGGTAGCATGTCCAGATGGGCCTGTAACCCATCTCTCTTCTGCTTGGATGTTGCTGGGAATGATGGTATCAGCATAATTGACCTTGTTAAATAGAAGGCCAATTGGACATGTGTTAAATAGAAGTGGTGGGGCTCAGAAGGAGGGTTTAGGTGCCAGTTCTCACTCTTGGCATATTGCTTTTGTATTCCAATCCCTATTACATGTGAGGATAGAAAATAATGTCCATCTTCCTGCTCACACCCTTTGTGTCTGCCTGACCCAGACCCGAGGTGGTAAGTGTAACATTGGGCTTTTGGCTTCTGGAGGTCATGGATGTTATTCCAGAAACTGAGCTGACATTTACTGTGTGAGGATTCTAATTACTTCTTTTTTTTTTTTTCCAGCTTTATTGAGATATAATTGACATATAACATTATTAAAGTTTAAGGTGTTCCCTGGTGATGATTTGATACTTATCTATATCTATAAATAGAATGAAATGTTTTCTACAACAAGATTAGTTAACACATCTTTCTCTTCACATAATTATAGTTTTGTTTTTATGTTGAGAACATTAAAACTCTATTCTCTTAGCACGTTTCAAATTTAGGATACAGTATTGTTACATATAGTCACAATGCTATACATTAGATCATCAGAACTTATTCATCTTATATTTGAAAGTTTGTTCTCTTTGACCAACATATTTCCCTGCCTCACTCCCCCCTGGAGTGAGGGGCAACCTCCATTCTACTCTCTGTTTCTATAAGTTCAGTGTTTTTATTCCACAGGTAAGTGAGGTCATGCAGCATTTGTCTTTCTCTGACTTATTTCACTTAACATAAGGCCTCAAGGTTTATCCATGTCACGAATGGCAGGATTTCTTTCTTTTTAAAGGATACACACCACATTTTCTTTATCCGTTCACCTGTTGATGGACTCTTGGGTTGTTCCCATTTCTCGCTATCGTGAAATACATTACAGTGAACATTGGAGAACAGATAGATACCTCTTCGAGATAGTGATTTCATTTTCTTCAGATATATACCCAGAAGTGGGATTGCTGGATAATTAATTATATTATATATATATAATATATAATATATAATATAAAATATAAAATAAATATATATATATAATAATTATATTTTTGACTTTTTTAGGAAACTTCATACTGTTTTCCATAATAGCTGCATCAATTCACGTTTCTACCAGTAGTGCGCAAGAGTTCCCTTTTCTCTGCATCCTCACCAGCATTTGTTATTTTCTGTTTCTTCATAATAACCATTCTGACATGCATGAAGTGGTGCCTCCCTATGGTTTTGATTTGCCTTTCCCGATGATTAGAACATCTTTTCTTGTACTTGTTGGCCACTTGCATGTCTTCGTTGGAAAAATATTCAGATTCTCTGCCCACTTTTTAATAGGATTGTTTGTATTTTTGTCATGACGTTTTGAACATGCAATCAGACAGGTGATTTGCAAATATTTTCTCCTGTTCTGTGCTGGCTCTTCATTTTGTTGATTGCTTCCTTTGTTGTGCACAAGCTTTTTGGTTTGATTTAGTCCCACTTGTTGATTTCTGCTTTTGTCACTTGTTCTTCTGATGTCATATTCAAAAACAATCATTGCTAAAACCAATGTCAAGGAGCTTTTCTCCTGTGTTTTCTTCTGGGAGTGTTAATGGTTTCAGGTCTTACACTTCAGTCCTAAATTCATTTTGAGTTAATGTTTGTGAATGATGTAAGATAGGGGTCAAATTTCTTGGTTTTTTTTTTTTTTTTTCTTTTTTTGGCATGTGGATATCCAGGTTTTCCAACACTACTTATTAAAGAGACTGTCCTTTGCCCATTATGTATTCTTGTATCATTGCCATTGTCAAATATTAGTTGACCGTATATGTGTGAGTTTATTTCTGGGCTCTTAACTCCATCCCATTGGTCTGTCTGTTTTTTGCCACTGCCATACTATTTTGAAATCAGAAAGTGTGATATCTCCAGCTTTGTTCTTTCTCATGATTGCTTTGGCCATCTGGGATCTTCTGTGTTTTCATATGAATTTTAGAATTTTTTTTTAATTTCTGTAAATAAATGCCATTGTAATTTTGATAAAGATTGCATTGAATCTATAGATGGCTTTTGGTAGTATGGACATATTAATGATATTCACTCTTCCAATCCATATATATGGGATATTTTTTCCATTTTTTGTGTCTTCATTTTCTTTGATCAGAGTCTTACAGTTTTTTAGTACATAGATATTTCACTTCCTTGGTTAAATTTATTCCTTAATATTTCATTGTTTCTGATGCTATTTTAAATGGTATTATTTTTAAAATTTCTTTTTCAGATAGTTTGTTTTCCTGTATAGAAATGCAGCTGATTTTTTTATGTTGATTTTGTATCTGTAAACTTTACTGAATTCACTTATTAGGTTTAGTCATTTTTAGTATTTTCTGTACACAAGATTATACTGTCAGCAGACAGAGGTATTTTTCTTTCTGATGTGGATTTTTTTTTTTTTTTTTTTTCTTTTTCTTGCCTGATTGCTCTTCCTTGTGGAAGAGCTCTTCCTATGTGGAATAAGAGTGGTGAGGGTAGGCACTCTTGCCTTGTTTCTGATTTTGGAAGGAAGGCTTTCAAACTTTCACCATTGAATGTGGTGGGTTTGTCATTAATGGCCTTTATTATGTTGAGGTATGTTCCTCCATGGGCTTCCCAGGTGGCGCTAGTGGTAAAGAACCCTGCCTGCCAGTGCAGGAGCCGTTAAAAAAACCCTGGGGTTCAATCCCTGGGTCAGGAAGATTCCCCTGGAGAAGGGCAAGGCAACCCACTCCAGTATTCTTGCCTAGAGAATCCCATGGACAGAGGAGCCTGGCAGGCTATAGTCCATTGGATCACAGAGTTGGGCACGGCTGAAGCAACTTGGCATGCACATACATGTTCCTCCATATCGAGTTTGTTGAGAGTTTTTGTCACAAAGGGATGTTGAATTTTGTCATGTAGGTTTTTTTTTTTTACCATGTATTGAAGTGATTATGTGATTTTTAACCTTCATGTTGTTAATGTGGTATATCACATTGATTTATTTGCATATGTTGAGCCACTTTTATATCTCAGGGATAAATATCCCTTGATTGTGGTGTATGATCCTTTTAACATACTGTTGAATTTGGTTTGCTGGTATTTTGTTGAGTTTTTTGCATCCAAATTCATGAAGATATTTGCCTGCCTTTTTTTTTTCCCCCTTATAGCATCCTTGCATGACTTTGGTATCAGGGTAATGTTGATCTTATAAAAGAGTTTGGGAGTGTTATATCCTCTTTAGTTTATTTTTTTCTTTCTGGCAGGGTTTGAGAATTGTTATTAATTCTTCTTCTTTAAATGTTTGGTAAAATTTAGCCATAAACCCAGACTGTCCTGGGCTTTTCTTTGTTGGAGGTTTTTGATTAGTGATGTAATCTTAAATTTGTTATTGGTCTGTGGAAGATTGTATGTTTCTAGGTTGTCTGATTTGTGGCTTATAATTGTTCATAGTAGTCTCTTAAGACATTTTTTTATATTTCTGTGGTATCAGTTACAATATTTCTGCTTTCATTTATAGTTTTGAATTCTCTTTATCTTTGTAAGTCTATTTAAAGATCTGTTCTTTTTTGTTTTATCTTTTCAAAAAGACAACCCTCTGTTCCATTGATCTTTTCTACTGTTTTTCTATTTGCTATTTCATTTATTTCTGCTCTGATTTTAATGTTCTTTCTGCTAACTTTGGGCTTAGTTTGTTCTTATTTTTCTAGCTCCTTGATATATCAAGTTAGGTTGGTTACTTGAGATTATTCTTTTTTCTTAATGCAGGCATTTATTACCATAAACTTCCCTTCTAGCTCTGCTTTTGCTGGATCATAAGGTTTGGTATGTTGTGTTTCCATTTTTGTTTGTTTCAAAATATATGTTTTTAATTTCTCTTTTGATTTCATCTTTGATTCGTTGGTTGTACATGAGTGTTTGTTGAATTTCTACATATTTGTGAACTTTCCAGTTTTCCTCTTGCTATTGATGTCTAGTTTTATACCACTGTAGTCAGAAAAGATACTTAGTTTGATTTCAGTTTTTAAAAATTTGTTGAGACTTGTTTTGTGACCTAACAGTCTATCCTGGAGAATGTTTCGTATGTGCTTGAGAAGAATGTATATTCTGGTGCTGTTGGATGGAATGTTCTTTATATGTCTCTTGGGTCCATTTGGCCTCAAGTATAGTTCAAGTCCAGTGTTTTCTTATTGATGTTCCGTCTGAATGATCTATCCATTGTTGAAAGTAGAGTGCTAAAATCCCCTACTCTTATTCCATTGATGTCTATCACTCCCTTGAGATCTGTTAGCATTTACTTAATGTACTTAGGTGCTTATATGTCTTTGCCGCTGTCACTCATCTGCCTTTCTGGGTCCACGGTTCAGTGGACGGAAATGAAGGACTGTATGGGCCTGAGAGGTGAGCCTCTAGTTCTTTTCTTCTATTCAGTTAAGGGAGACAGGAAGGAGAGTGAGTGCAAAATGTGCAGCATTCGAGCAGATGAGAACCAGCTCTTTTACAGAAATATGAGAAGATAATTAAACCTTGATCATAACTAGCAGGGAAGCAAAATGGCCATAAAATACTAACATCTAGTAATTTACTGTCATAATCCTAATTCTTCTGTAAGAGTTTCCTATTTTTAAATTGCAGTGATAATTCTGAAATTAAAAAAAAATACTAGTTTAACATGCTTATTTTAAACTAGTTCCTAGCAGTAGTAACCACCTGTGTCTTCACAGGAGTGCTGAGACTTTGTTAACAACTTTCCAGGTCAAGTATTATAAAATCACTGATCATGTGTGCTGGGAAGTCTCGGTTACCTAACATTTGATAGTGGTGAAGTATGAACAGATACATCTTGCTGGTGATTTCACATGCCTGAGTCTCCTGGTGGTGGGTACATGGACTTTGTAGTAATGATCAGCCTTGGATGAAAGAAAAACAAAAATCCCATGTAGAACTGGGGAACTTCCAGCATTGCTAGGTAGAGTATTTTTATTTTTATTTATTTATTTTTTTATTAGTTGGAGGCTAATTGCTTTACAGTATTGTAGTGGGTTTTGTCATACATTGACATGAATCAGCCGGTAGAGTATTTTTAGATTGGGGCTAATGAACGGCTTTTCAACCTGAAGTCTTCAGGGACAGGCAGTCTGCAAGTACCAGATGAAAAGCCAAGTCAGTATTCTTGAATTTATAGATCCAGTTTTCCAGCTCGAAGGACACTTGCTGTCTGTAACTCACTGAACTAGCTGGCCCCTGCATGCCGGGTTTCTATGGCAATGTGATCTCAGTGACCTCTCTTCTCTGTTGTGGAATGTAGGTGATAAGAATGGAGGTGAGCCCGATGATGCTGAGCTGGTAAGGCTCAGTAAGAGGCTGGTGGAGAACGCAGTGCTGAAGGCCGTCCAGCAGTATCTGGAAGAAACACAGAACAAAAACAAGCCAGGGGATGGGAGCTCTGTGAAAGCTGAAGAGGCTGATAGGAATGGCACCAACAGTGACGACAGGAAGTGAGACCCACATGCAGGCAGGACCCCGCTGCCCCGGGAGACGCACCCCTGCCCGCCTCTGCCGAGTCGGGGGACTCATCGCATTGTGCTGTCTAAGTGTCTTGTCCAGTCTGTGAAGATTGCCTCATGCTTTTCCCGATTGATGTGTTTGCATTTCTGAAGCACAACAGAAGAGAAATGGAGAACTGGGACTCTCAGAGGAAATCAGTTTACGAAGGAAGCGTGGCCCGGGTTTCACTTGCCCCAGCCGTGGCTGAGGGGGAGTGGCTGTGGGTTATGCCGGGTGGACTCAAGTGAAAGGCCACAGAAGAGGCCTTGGCGGAGATGGAGTACTGCCACTTCAGTTGCTTAGCAGGGCATTTCACCACCTTATCTGAGGCCAGAACACACACAGAGCTAGCAAGTGCTATGATTGAAATGATCACTGTTGAGATGATTATCCATGAGTTGGTCCACAGTGTTTCACGTTTGTCCTATGTGTGTTGTTCCTATGCATTACTTACAGTAAATTTGATTCTTGTAAATGATATATTTTGGTGAAATGCAACCTTTTCTATAAAATGTGGGCAGCATTTTAGAGGTTTCTTTTTAACCTTCTTTTGATAAGTCAGTATGCCATATTTAATGTTTTTTCATTGGCATTTGTACGTGAAATGTATCATATAATTTTTTTCCCATAGGCCCAAAACCTATTGGAATCCGGGACTTAATTAATGAAGCTTTGCGTCGAGAGAGGATGGGTCTGCAGTCCAAAGTGAAAGAGATAAAAGCACTTTTATTAAAGCCTGAGATTCAGGCCAAAATCAGGAGGGAGCTCTTTGAAGGAAGATTCATTAACAACAGTAATCAAGGAAATGATGTGGATTTCAGCACAACTTTAACATAAACTCTGCCATAGTACTAGAGTTTATGAAATCTTTTCAGCTCATTAAGTAGCTCTTTGGTGAATACCAAAGAAGTGTTCTGATAGTTTGCACAACAGCAAACCAACATTTGGTAAGGAATGAACAATTTCTTCCCAAAGAAAACTGAATTCTGCACTGTTATTTTTAAGCTAAACTTGTGTTTTAGAATGTTTATCTCTGTAATATCAAGATTCATTTTATAGAAGAGACTTCTTAATTTAGCTGTAGTGAGATGTTCCTTGAGTCCTCACAGATAAAATATACAGACTGTGAAAAATCATTTACTAAAAAAAACAAAATAAAACCCATTATTTTAAGGGTCATTTGTTTCCTGTTGATATGACTTGGGTTGTTGTTCAGTCAAAAGAAGCATTGTTCACATGTATCTATATCTAGTGTTACTTTTAATGAGACTTTGAATGTTTATTGATCACTAGTACTTGAATGAACATTTATAAATGTAATTATTGCAGTCACTGGTTAAGAATGTTTTATAATTTCATATGTATTATTTTTCAATGATTGAAATATAGTTTGCTTTTTCATTTCTTACTGAATGTTTGGGGTTTTTATTTTCTACTTTTCTGAAGATAAGCTAGCCCATGTCTTATTGTATCCCTTATAATCTGAATTTGCTTGCACTGGTTCATTTTTAAAGAATATTCTTTAAAATTTTCCTTCCTGTATGATAATCACTGGTAACAGCTTTTTCTATAATCATTGTAAAATTGCTGCTACTAACAGATCATGATGGAGGGGGAAATTATTAGAGATCAAATATGTAATCATTTCAAAGATAAAATCCAGTTTACTCATGGATTTTTGCTATTTTTTCACTGGGTAAATTATATTACATTTATTTATAAGTGAGTTTATGCATTTTCATGCCTCTTAATAAATGTATTGTTTTCCCTTGTTGTCTTTCTTCATTTATTTTTTTCTTCTTAGGATCTGAATCTAGTGAAGTCAGAAATAGGGACTCTGATGATTTCAGTGTTTTTTAAAACTACTTTGTATTAGATACAGTTGAATAGCAATGTTGTGATAGTTTCGGGTGTACCGTAAAGAAATTCAGTTGTACATATCCATGTGCCTATTCTTTTTCAGATTCTTTGCTCACTTAGGTTGTTACGTAACATTGAGCAGAGTTCCCTGTGCAATACAGTAGGTCCTTGTTCAGTATTTCTTAACTTTTGTGTTCTTATCCTACTTGCCAAGATAGCAAAGTTGTCAAAGCACCTTTAACCTTAGACTTTTAAATCACTTCAGATCCATCAGCTTCACAGAGAATATCAACAGAACGGAAAGGCAAAGAAAATCTCAGTAGCATCTCATAAGCTGCGCACAGTGGGTCACTCCAGCAATGTCAGTAGCAGAGATGAAGAGAGCATGTGCATCCAGATGTAGAGACCTGGGTGCTGCTTACCGTGAGCCTCTCTGAGGGTGGAGGTTTTATTGTATGTAGATGACTTCTTGAGTCAACCCTAGAGGTGGGAAGCAAAGATATTTGGGAGCTTGCCTTGTTCTTTAGGAGAGGAAACAGTCATAAGGAGATAAAGTGCTTTATCCAAGGCCACACTGCTGCTAGGCAATTGGACCTGTGCTCGGACCTGGGGCACCATCTCAACATCCACTGTTCAATAACCTGTTAATAGTATTTTAGGAAAACAGCATGCTAAGTTATTAGTATTTTAAGAGAAACAGCATGTCTTACAGCATATCTATAGATCTCTTTATCCTCAAGGAGCTACTTCAACACTTCCCAACAATTTGAAAAGCTAAAAAAGTATCCTTTTTGCAATCTGGAGTTACATGACTTACTACACAACTTACTGTTTTTTAAATTAAGCATCATACCTCCTAGATGTTACATACCTGGCCGCAAGCCAAGTGATTTAGGCACATTATTACATTCTTCCCTTCAGTGACCCTGTTAGGAAGTTACTAGTACTGTTTTACAGATTAGGAAGTTAGGAAAGTAGGGCTCTAAATGGTTAAATGGCTATTTATAAAGCTAATAAAAGGTAGGGCTCAATCTAGACTTGGGTCTATTCTACTTCAAAGCCACGCTGTTTCCGCAACGCCGCAGTTCCTCTCTCCACTGAGTAGAAGTCATTTCGTAAGTTAAGAATGTGGAACAAAGGGAAGTCATTTTCTTTTGACTAAATCATCTCCCTTGTAGCCGTGAAGTTCTGTGAACATAGGAGAGTGGTCAGCTGATGTGATGGAACTGGAGGGGAAAAAACCCAGGTATTTAGTTTAGGGATTAAAGATTATAATAATATAATACTACTAGTGAATTTTTCATTTAATCAGGGTTACAAAGACAATGAAAAGTGTACAATAAAATAAATCTTGTTTCCATTAAAAAATATCTAGGTATGACATTAATTTGCAAAAATTAAAGTTCTGATGGGAAATACTCAAAATGACTTTTTCCCCATTTAGTCAGAACTGGAAAAGAATCATCTGTGAGTGTGTTGTCCTCGATTGGTGTAGTATGTTACGTAGCCTTGTCTTCTGGCAAGGGGGCTGCGTGGTTGGTGAAAGCGTGTCAGTTTGCCCAGGAGGCAGACTGTGGTCTCTAGACCTCTATCGCACCAAAGGTGATTCTAAACAAACCAGTTCCCTTTTCTGAATTGAAACAGTTTGGGGCTAGGTGATTTCCAGGGATCCTAGTCTCTTTGTGGCTTTATTTTGATGGTATTCATGCTGATGCCATGTCTCAACCAGCTACCCACATGTGAGACCTTCTTGCTTAGGCCATTCAGGTAGATCTGTTGTCAACAAGAGACTGAAATTTCTAGAAGGCTTTGACAGCGTCATGTAGGCACAAATTTACTTTTATGACCAGATTCCAACATTTTCTGTCACTGGTAAAATAGTAGACCCTATATGAATACTTTTTAAAATGTCAAAAAAAAATAATATTTTCAACAGCAGGACAAGATTCTGCTAGCTTTGAACTTGGTCTCATTTATAGCATAGGTAGCCGTGACAAACATAGACTGTGTGTTGAAAAGCAGAGACATTACTCTGCCAACAAAGGTCTGTATAGTCAAGGCTATGGTCTTTCCAGTGGTCACATGTGGTTGTGAGAGCTGGATGGTAAAAAAGACAGAGTGCCAAGGAATTGATGCTTTTGAACTGTGGTGCTGGAGAAGACTCCTGAGAGTCCCTTGGACAGCAGGGAGATCGAACCGGTCAATCTTAAAGGAAACCACTGAACACTCATTGGAAGGACTGATGCTGAAGCTGAAGCTTCAGTATTTTGGTCACCTGATGAGAACAGCTGACTCATTGGATAGTCCCTGATGCTGGGAATGATTGAGGGCAGAAGGAGAAGAGGGCATCAGAGGATGAGATGGCTGGATGGCATCACCGATGCAATGGACATGAACTTGGGCAAACTGGGAGATAGTGAGGGGCAGGGAGAACTGGGGTGTTGCAGTCCATGAGGTCACAGAGTCAGACACAACTGGGTGACTGAACAATAGCAAGAGTAGCATCTTAGATGATTGTTGTATTACTCTACTTTTCATTCTAAACTTCAGACCTTTGAAATATACTAGTTATAGCTAGAGCAGACTTAAGATTCAAACTATTCCCTCTAAAACCCCAATGTGCTTCTGCGTGTCATCTCAGCAGCCAGATGTTCCCATAAGGAGATAATTAAAACAGTTTTGATTTCATATTCTAGATGTCCCTTCAGACATAAGACTAACACAATATGTTTGCACCTCTATAGTTGATCACCAATTCATAAACCAGTTACCATGTTATACAACAAATTAAAAATTTATTTCATTATATGCTCAAAACAAACCTACAATATCTCCAAACCTAGTATCAGTTTTATCTTGAATTGTGGATGCATTCCTGAATTCCAACTTTTCCAGGTATTCATATAAAAAAGAAATAAACCCAGTGTACTTTAAAAAATAGTTTATAAGTCCTTACGTGAATTTGATGGCAGTACACATTCTTAATGAGACAGACCCCTAGATTATTCATACACAGTAAAAATGAATATTAGAGCAACTCCCTCTTCAGTCAGTGAATTTAAAATTCACAACAATTCTTTCCTGGAACACTATTTTGGGGATAAGAAAGCTTGTTTATAAGGTAATTTGAGAGCCAAAGGAAGGTAGTGCCATTATCATCTCTTGTGTAATGTCCTCAAAGCTACTTATTTGCAGTCATTAAATGTAACTAATAAATTCAGGCAATTTGGAATGTTTTTAAAATGTAAACTGCAATACACTTTGAAAGGTTATGAAGTTCTATTAAAGCATCAAAGATAGATACACTAAAACTGAGAAATTGATTCATTGTTTTTGGGAAACATACATTGCTTCCCCTTTAGTGGTTCGAATGATTTCTGAAAGCCCACTCTTCTAAGACACTGCCCTGTATATCTATATGTAAAATTCTTTGATCCATCTTTGTTTGCAGTCTCATCCATTTAAGCTGCTTCACTGTACGGTATGCTTGTTCTTAGGTAACTATATAGTAAACGGGTGCAGCATTTCCAATTTCCCCACGCTTCCTGCCAAAAACCACATGAGCACAAAATCACCATGGTTATGTCTTTGAACCAAAGAACACTTCTTTTTCTTTTTTTTTTTTTGGCCTTTTTTAACCACAAATATATTATCTTGGCCCATATTTAAGTTTTTTGGTAAATGCTCACATAATATATCTAAAGACGAAGGTGAGAGGACAAAAAAACAAAGAGACTTACAGTTGGATAGGAATTACAGTGCTGAGGAAAGAAACAGAAGTGATATGTACACACCAATCCAAGAATTATCTGATATGCTGATTGAGGTAGGGAAAGAAGAATGCATATGCAGCAGTGGGAGAGACTAAGTATATCTTTTTAAGATTCTGGAAGGCAGTTTTGGAGGTTGCTTTTATCAGGTCCAAGCTTGGGAAATGTCTTCCTAGAAGAGGATGTAATGAGGGCTTTTGATGGTTTCATGGGCATTTCTCGCAGCTCGTGACTGCACAACATCTTCTGAACACCCTTCCTTGTTTGAGGACTCCCGTACCTTGTGGCCCCCACTGCTCCGGGGGGAGGTCTGCAGAGAGGCCAGGAACTCTCCTCAGTCTCCTTTATCACTGGGGTTCAGCCATAGCCTTGGGCTCTACCACGCGAGAGAGACCCTGCATGGTGCCAGGGCACAGTCCTTCTTCGGGGATCCTGCGCCCTGTGTAGGTGCCACATGCTGGCAGAGGGGAGAGGCAGCAGTGTTCCCCTGGAGCATCTGGCAGTGGAATGAGGCATCTTTCCTGCTACGTGGCCACCCAGCCTGATTCTCTGGACATTCTGGGGATTTTGTGAGTTACTGAATATCCTTCGCTATAAAGTTCCCTTTCCACTTAAACTAGCTAAACTGATTCTGCTGTTTGCAACTAAAAGTCCTGACTGATACAGGCCACACTCCACTAAGTCAGCATTTCAACACAGGGCACGACTTGGCATTTTTTTTTTCCCATTTATTTTTATTAGTTGGAGGCTAATTACTTTACATCATTGCAGTGGTTTTTGTCATACATTGAAATGAATTAGCCACAGATTTACATGTATTCCCCATCCCGGTCCCCCCTCCCAAAGACTTGGCATTTTGAATTGGACATCTCTCCTAGCGTGAGATGGCTATTTGTGATGTAAGAAGTTGTCGTTCCTGACCCCCAGGGGCTGAATGTCCGTAGCAGACTCCAGTTACTGTGACAACTAAACACCCCCGCACACATCTCCAGTCCCCTCCAGATGAGGGCAGATGACCCCCACTTGGGAAACACACTGTGTTCAACCTAGTAGCATAAAGAGGTCACGTGCTTCCTCTCATGCCCATGCTATCAAGAGGTCATTTAGGTCTTAAAAAGGATGTACTCATTGGGGCTATGTACACTATTACATTCCTGGATAGAGGCAGGGCAGTGAAGCCACCTGCATGTTTTAAGTGACATGGATCGAACACCTAGTTGCTGCGTGAGGAAAATGGTGAAAGCGTCAACTGTGATGATAAGGACACCGTCGTTGAATCACCATTGTGATTCTTTGGCTCACTTAGAGAATGAAAACAGATGACCTCCAAATTGAAAGCTATGTGGCATGATTAACACATTGTTATAATAAAAGGGCTATTTCTAATTTATTTTATTCAAAAATAAACATTTTACATAGTATGCTGAAGAGAAAAAGTTTATAATAAGCAGATGTAAAGATATTTTAATCTAACATATCTCAGAGATATGTTTGAAATACACAAATGTTTTATTATACCAAAAATATTAATTTTCCCCGAGCAGATATGGTAGATAGATTTCAGCTAATAGAATGGAAAAGCATTGTTCCTGTAGGGCTCTACTGAAACCTGTGGAGCATTCAAATCAAAGGAATATAATAAATAGACACAAGAGAATGAATACATTAGTGATAAATTGTGGAGAATTCAAACTTTATGTTTTAAGAGAAATTGCTAGTCTTGAGTGCATTCAGAATGTGTCTTTAATGTTTATGCTAAATAGCTGTTGTAGTTTGTTGTTTACCATAGAGAAGTATTACCCCCCCAAAATCAGTGAATATCCTAGACCTAATTAGGAGGGAGTGATGTAAACAAGAATGGGTAGGCCTGGGGTAGATTATTGCTTCTAGTTCTTCTCCTTCCCTGTATCCTTCTCATGTGACTGCCTGTTTCATATGACTTGACAGTGGATCTCACCAAAGGCAGAGTGTATTTCTCTATTCTACTGATGATACCTTACTTGGCCATGTGACTTGCTTTGACTAATGGGATGTATGTGAATATGAAGCAGGCAAAGGCTTGAAATGTGGAGACTTGTGAGCAAACCTGAACCAGACCTGCAGCCTGGAGCCAAGCCCTGCCAAGTGCAATCTTGAGTAGCAGACCCGACCCTGCAGACAGGTGAGAACCAGATGCCTGTTGTTCTATGCCACCTGCTTTTTTTGTTATGCAGCAGTATTGTAGCAAAAGCTCACTAGTGTAGGCCCTACAAGTCAAACTGAAACACAACAGCAAACTCGAGCTAAATTGTGCTTTTAAAAAAGGCAGTAGCATCCAGAGACATGTACCCTTTTGGGGCTGTATGGATTTCATATTATATAATTTTGTTCAGTATTATATAATTTATGGTATTTTTGTTTTTAAAAATATACATAATATGTTTATAAATGCTTTAAAATATTAACAGTGATAAGTGCTAAGTGGGATTGCAAGTGAAATTACTTCCTAATTTGTGCATTTTAGTAATTTTGCCATCTATTCTTGTTAAGTTGCTAAGTTGTATTCAACTCTTTGCGACTCCTTGGACTGTAGCCTGCCAGACTCCTCTGTCCATGACATTCTCCAGGAAAGAATAATAGAGATTTTAGTAATTTTACAATCTATATTAAGCATTAAAAAAATTTTTTTTATTAGTTGGAGGCTAATTACTTTACAATATTGTAGTGGTTTTTGCCATACATTGACATGTATCAGCCATGGATTTACATGTGTTCCTCATCCTGAACCCCCCTCCCACCTTATTCTCTTTTTTTTATTTATTTTTTATTTTTTTCCATTTATTTTTATTAGTTGGAGGCTAATTACTTTACATCATTGCAGTAGTTTTTGTCATACATTGAAATGAATTAGCCATGGATTTACAAGTATTCCCCATCCCGGTCCCCCCTCCCACCTCCCTCTCCACCCCATCCCTCTGGGTCTTCCCAGTGCACCAGGCCCGAGCACTTGTCTCATGCATCCAACCTGGGCTGGTGATCTGTTTCACCCAAGATAATATACATGTTTCGATGCTGTTCTCTTGAAACATTCCCACCCTCGCCTTCTCCCAGAGTCCACAAGTCTGTTCTATACATCTGAGTCTCTTTTTCTGTTTTGCATATAGGGTTATCGTTACCATCTTTCTAAAGTCCATATATATGTGTTAGTATACTGTAATGGTCTTTATCTTTCTGGCTTACTTCGCTCTGTATAATGGGCTCCAGTTTCATCCATCTCATTAGAACTGATTCAAATGAATTCTTTTTAATGGCTGAGTAATATTCCATGGTGTATATGTACCACAGCTTCCTCATCCATTCGTCTGCTGATGGGCATCTGGGTTGCTTCCATGTCCTGGCTATTATAAACAGTGCTGCGATGAACATTGGGGTGCATGTGTCTCTTTCAGATCTGGTTCCCTCGATGTGTATGCCCAGAAGTGGGATTGCTGGGTCATATGGCAGTTCTATTTCCAGCTTTTTAAGAAATCTCCACACTGTTTTCCATAGTGGCTGTACTAATTTGCATTCCCACCAACAGTGTAAGAGGGTTCCCTTTTCTCCACACCCTCTCCAGCCTTTATTGCTTGTAGACTTTTGGATAGCAGCCATCCTGACTGGCGTGTAATGGTACCTCATTCCACCTTATTCTTATAAATAAAATCTTAAATGCTATTTTAAAATAAAACTAATCTATTCAGATATCACACAATTCATTGCATTGCAGCTGTAAGAAATTACTGCCTAAAGATCGCCTTACTCACAAAACTCACCCCATTCACTCATGCATTCACTCACTTTCTGAACGTTTTCTCTGGGCCAAATATTGAGCTGGGTGCTCGGTATGCAAAAATATCTATGTTGGAATGATACACAACATATTGATATAGGTGTATTTATTCCTCTCTCTAGAATCTCTGTTGCCCTCCTTTTCAGTAAGACCTTGTCTTTAGTGGGAGGCTACAACCAAAAAAGAAAGAGAAGCAAAGGGCAGTTTCATAGTGCTGGCTTTTCTGCTCCCAACAGCCCCGTTCTTGGTGTAAGCCATAGGTTTGGCCACATAACAGGACGTTGGAGTTTTTCTCTGTCTGCGCTCATTTCCACTGAGGCACTGGGAAGCTAGATACAGAAGAAGGATGTATGCACAAAGGGAGAAGCACCCAGACCCCTCAGTGAGGTCAAGAACTCAAGAAAGGGGTAAAAAGGGTTTTGTGAGAAGGAAGTGTTTGGAGCAAGCTGTGCTTTAAACCTTATGCTCCTCCCGGTGAGGAGGGCCTGCTGAGTCCTGCAGAAACTTTTAGTACTAACAGCTTCTTCCGAACACCGGCGCTGAGAGATGTGACCAAGCTCTGCCGTGGCTTCTAGTAGTCTAAAGTTATGTCCCCACATATCCCCCTGGCAGTTCCTGTCTGGAAAAGATCAAGGTTGCCAAAATGTTGGTTTTATTTTATTTTTTCCAACTTTATTGAGAAATAATTGATAACTATAATTAAAGTGTATAATGTGGTGATTTGAATACATATACATTGTGGAATGATGACCAAGATCAAGAAAATTAGCGTATCCCTCAATTCACATGTTTAGCTTTTTTGTGTGAGAATGCTTAAGATCTAGTCTGATCAAATGTCAAGTATACAATACAGTATTATTAACTGTAATCACCATCCTGTACATTTGATCCTCAGGATTTATTCATCTTGTAACTGCAAGTTTGTATCCTTTGATTTACATCTCCTTGCTTCCTTCTTCCTCAGCCCCTGTCTACTACCATTCTACTCTTCATTTCCATAAAATCAGCTTAAAAAACAGACTCCACACATAAGTGACATCATCCAGTATTTGTCTTTCTCCATTGGCTCATTTCGGGCTTCCCAGGTATGCTAGTGGTAGAGGACCCGCCTGCCAGTGCAGGAGTTGTAAGAGACTCAGGTTCAATTCCCTGGGTCTGGAAGATCCCCTGGAGGAGGGTATAGCAGCCCACTCCAGTATTCTTGCCTGGAGAATCTCATGGACAGAGGAGCCTGAGGGTCCATGAGGTCACAAAGAGTCAGACATGACTGAAGCGACTTAGCATACATGCACACAGGCATTTGGCTCATTTCACTCAGCAGAATGTGGTCCAGGTTCATACATCCTGGCATCACTGATAACCAGTTACAGGACAAACTGCTTCTAAAAAAAAAAAAAAAAAAAAAAAGTATTTATTTTATTACAATTTCTAGTGTTTCTTTTAAAGAAGGAAGAATGAAACAAAAATTAAGACAAATTGTGGTGAGGCATACTATTTTGGTGTAAGATAACAAAAATATCCTGTTATGTCTGTATCTTGCTAGCTGTGTATTTTAGAATGGTGGCTGCAAAGTGAGAGAGACAAGTGAAACCCAGGAAAATAGGATGCTTCACACAACCATTAGTTTGATTAAATTCTTTAGGTAAGAGGCTTAAGAAGCTCGAGTGATGCTGAATTAACAATGGTGTAGTGATACTGAAAATACTGCTGTAATGACATTCTAATGATATGAAACAATAACGCTATAATGATGCTGATTAAAACTCAGCATCATTATAGCAAGGAGAATCTTGTATTGCTACAAAATAGGGATGCAAATTACTTCTAACCCAACTAAAAATTTCACAAAATTCATTTTTTATATGCAACTTTATAAGTTTTTACCCATACAGATGCTTGTAATGACCACCATAGCCAAGATACCGAATGATTTTAATATCCCAAAGAATACCTTCCAGCTGCCCCTTTCTTCTTAGACCCTCCCTTCACTCCAAACCCCTGGCAATCACATGTCTGTTCTCTGTTATTATATTTCTGCCTTTTCAAAATGCCACAGAAGTGAAATCATACAGTATGAGTTTGAGATTCCCACCCATTGGAGACTGAGTTTTTTCACTTACCAAGTATAGAAATGTTTTTTATTTTTAAAAGAATGCTTATTTTTGCCAAATACTAGATAAAGGAAGAAGACAAAAAAGACTCAGTTACTGCAGGACTTAAATGGGTAGCATCTTGACATTCTTAAAGAAATGGAGAAGTAATTAAGACACTGCAGAAACACTGTTTTCCTTCATATATAAGGAGAGCTTCTTCTGTTTAAAGCAGATGGATTTGGGTTTGCCTTTTCTATTTTGGGCTGTGTTCAAATATGTGTCCTCTAGATGCACAATGAAAGAAAATTCACCTCCCTGCAGCCTTAGTCTCTGCATATGGAAACATAATTATTCAGTGCTTAACTAAATTTTTTGGCTAGGCACTTGAACTTATTCTATGGCTAATGAGATAAATCTTTAGCAGTGTATTTCCTTGTTCCCTGGAAAAACACTGACCTTCTAAACTGTCAGAAGTTTATTCAGCCCAGGCTGTGTGGCGTAGCACATTTATGTGCAACACATAATCGAGTTGGATCTCTGAGAGGTAAGAAGAGCCACGGCTTGTATTTCACTGCCTGTGGGGCATCACCTGCTTCCATCAGCGTGCTTCCACTGCCATTATAAGCAATGCATTTTCTCTGCTGCTGAGATCTGCCCTTTCATATAATGAAACCATTATTTACAGAAGAAAGTAATACCGTGCTTTGGAATTCCCATAGAAATGAACATATTTAGCAGATCAAGTTCATACATGCTGAGTAAATAAAAGCAGCAACATCCATTTCCAGCTGTAAACACACACACACACATGCACACACACATTCATATGTGCCGTGGGAGTTGGGGAGAGGTGACTTTCAGGGAACAATGTACATTGCAGAAGGGTTCGCTATTGTGTTTCTAGCGGTGTGCTCCCATAAAGAAGCAGACGTATTGTGAGATGTGTGAGACTGGGCTTCCCAGGTGGCGCTAGTGGTAAAGAACCTGCATGCCAATGCAGGAGACATAAGACATGCGGGTTTGATCCCTGGGTTGGGAAGATCCCTTGGAAGAGGGCATGGCAACCCACTCCAGTATTCTTGCCCGAAGAATCTCCATGGACAGAGGAGCCTGGGGGGCTGCTGTCCACAGGGTCACACAGAGTCAGACACGACTGAAGTGACTTAGACACGTGATGGACTAGAGCCTAGAGAATGGCCATGTGAAAATGTAGCCTTGAATGAAGAAATCTGGCTTTCTTCAGATGGTTAATGTCAGGCCATTTGAATTGCTCATGTTTTCCAGTGAGCTCAGTTCTGTACTTGCTAGGCTTTTCTTTAAAATGTATTATAACTGCACATGAATTTGTTTTCAGTTTTAATTTTTGATTGCATTTCCTTTGAGGTTGACTGTATTCTCTATTCGTGTATTAAATGCTTCAGTTTGAAATTATGAAACGTTTGTGATCAAGAAGCAGAGTAGTTCAATAACCAAACAGAACATTGAAAAATGATTTCCATTTTTATCCCAGTGTTGTGCCAAGTAGACTGGGAAACCCTCCCCTGGTTTGCCTTTCATACAGCAGAAAGATAAAATACTGCATCAAAGACTAAAACAGGAGTAGATCATTGTCTGTATCTCTCTGGAAAATCAGATTGACTACATTTCTTGTGGCTGGGTTATCCTGTTTTGAAATCAGGAAGGTTGTAATGAAAGATCTGTTTTGAATTGTATAAGAAAATCAGATTGACTGCATTTCTTGTGGCTGGGATGCCCTGTTTTGAAATCAGGAAGGTTGTGATGAGAGATCTGTTTTGAGTTGTATAGGTTTGGCTACTATCCAAATGGCAAAAATTGCTTCTCTCTGCTCCCATTACTCCTTGAACATACTCTTACAAGCATTGGCTTAACACACCTGCTTCTCCCTCAGGTGTCTTGGAGGCCTTCAATGACAGGGACTTTTCTTTGTAAACACAGAATTACATATTGAGAATTATAGTTTTTTTCCCCCATTGTTTCTAAACTTAAAAGGCAATATATGATGGCTTTGAAAATGAAAGTTTGTGGATCTAGTCTGCTATAAAAATAGTTTTCAATTCATTTTATGAAGCCAGCGTAACTATGACACCAAAAAAAAGAAAATGCAAAGAGAAAAAAAAACCACTACAGATGAATATGCCTCATGAACAGACACAAAAATAGCAAAAACTTAGCAAATAAAAACTAGCTCTGTGTGTGTATGTTTGTGTATTAAGTATAACCAAGTGTAGTTTACATTAAAATCGAAAGGTTGATTTAATATTTGGAAATCAATGTAATTTACCATGTTAAAATAAGGGAGAAACTGTATGATCATTTCAAAAGACACAAAAAAAGCACTTGACAAAATTCAACACTTGCATTATTAAAAAATTTCTCAGTAGACTAGGAAAAACAGGAACTTTCTTATAAAGGGCAGTTACTAAAAAGACATCACTAACATCATCTTTAATGGTGAAAAGACTGAATGCTTTCCCCATAGGACCAGAAATAAGCATGCCCACACTCAAGATGACATCTGCTCATCTTTGTACTGGGGGTTCTAGCCTATATAGTAGGTGCGGAAAAAATAAAAGTAATACAGATGTGAAAGGAATAATTAAAATGGTTTTAATTCACAGATGGCATGTTTATAGAGAGAGAAATTTAATTAGAATCTATTAAGAAACTAGAAGAATTAATTTGTTTGGCAAGGTCCTAGGATACAAGGTCAATATATAAAATTCAATTGTATCTTTAATGTATTAGCAATAACAATTAGACACTAAAATTTTAAAAGTCATTTAAATAGCATTCAAAACCACAAAATGCTTAGGAATAAGTTTTATAAAATATGTATAAGACTGATACAGTGACAACTGTAAAACATTGACATTAAAGAAGACTCAAATAAATAGAGATATATCATGTTTATCAATTAGAAGACTCAGTACTATTCAGAAGTTTGTTCTCCCCATGTTGATTTATGGATTCAATGTAATCTTTTTAGGTAATGTTTGCTTTCACTTTAGGTGGGCAAGATTTTTCCTTTGAGATGGTTCATCTATATGTTCTGCTGAGCTGGAATGCCAATGTTGAGTTCATTGTCTCTGGAATTTGTACTGCATGTAGATAGAACATAATTTTCTTTTATTTACCTTTTATTAAATTTGATATCTTGAAAATATACTTGTCTGGGTAGAATGTTTTGTTTGGTAGCAAAGATGATACTTTAAAATTAAATTATGAGGATTTTCTGATTTTAAATTAGGCTTCCATAGAAACCATTCAAGAGATAAAATAGGTGAGTGAGCTAGTAATAAGTATTTGAGTTCAGTTATTTCAAGGTCATTTGTTACGCTAATTGCCAAAACATACTTTATTCCTCCTTTTCATTAAACAAGTCCAGTAACTATGGTCTCAACTGACAGTGGTTAAGTTCATAGTGATTTAAGACTCAGGATATTGTCTTTGGAAATGAAGTTGACCGTAATGTTGTTGTCTTATTTTTTATTGCCTTGCTTCTCAAAGGGTAGTTCATAAACTGGAAAATTGTATAACGCCAAGGTGCATGTTAGAAATGCAGAACCTCAGACCCTATCCCAGATCGATTCAATTAAAATCTGCATTTTCAAATGATTCATAGGTGATTCCATGTATGAAGCGTTGTACATCTATTTTCTATTACAAAGCCTCCTGCCAATCTGGGCTGGCACATTTTGTCCTGGAGAGGAATGAATAGTGAGAGTATCATCAATAAGTGTTATAATATCACTAGGATAACTTCTGTTCAGACTTACCACATGAAATCTCCAATGACTTAAAAAAATTTTTTTATTTTTAATTGAAGGATAATTGCTTTATAGCATTGTGTTGATTTCTGCCAAACATCAGTATGAATCAGCCATAGGTATACTATGTCCCTTCCCTCTTTAAACTTCCTCCCATCTCCCTCTCCATCACACCCCTCTAGGTTGTTACGGTGATCTCCAATCACTTTGATTCACTATTTTCCTTGACAAGATTTAGGATCATAAGGAATTATTCTCAGTTAATATATTATTGAGGACGTCCCTGGTGGCTTGGTGATAAAGAATCCGCCTGCCAATGCAGGAGACGCGGGTTCGATCTCAGGGTTGGGAAGATCTCCTGGAGAATGAAATGGAAACCCACTCCAATATTCTTTCTGGGAAATTCCATGGACGGAGATGCCTGGTGGGCTATAGTCCATGGGGTCGCAAAAGAGTCAGATACAACTTAGTGACTAAACAATAGCAAAATATATTACTGAGGTTTCCCAGTTATATATATTTGACAATATAGATAATTTAAAATTACATATGCTTAGTGAAATCTCTCTATATAATTGGGACATAGATAATAAAAATAATTTTATGACTTGCCTTCTAATTTATAAAGGAATAATTAAAAATTCCTGTACATCCTGGGTAACAGTTCACTCATTTGTTCATTCATCTATTTATCCCCTCATTCATTCCTTGATTATTTATTACCTACAGTGTATCAGGTGCTATATTAAGTGCCAGGGATATGAAGTAGGGATAAAACAGCTTGAAAGGAAGGAAGTACCATAAAGCATTGGGTACCATGATGTGTCATCAACATAGTCTCGGGCTAAGGAGAAATTTTGCCTTGTGGAGGCAGTGTTTAGGAGGCGCTCAAGAGAGGAGACACAACTTGAGTTGACTGTTGAAAGTGCCTTGGGAGGGGATCAACCTGTGGGGAGGGGGTCAATTTGTAGAGAAGGTGACCATGTTTTTTAAAAGCCATATATAGTTAAAGTCCATTCATGTGATATATTGTGTGTGTGTGTGTAGACGGCTATGTGAATGTATTGGGGCTTCATAGACATAGAGAGAGTCATGAAAGGATGGCCATCAAAATGTGAACAGTGCCATCTCAGGGTATTGGCACTGTAGGGAAAATGAGTAGATCTAGAATTAAAATATTTCTCATTTGAAAAGCAGACAAGTTTCTTTCTGTTCCTTAATATTTAACAGTTATATACCATTTTAAGGCATCCAAAACATAGTACTTTTCTTGATTCTCATGTCAACCCTATGAATCTAGTAACATAAGTATCATTACTTTTATTTTATAGACATGAAGACAGAAGCTCATAGACTTTAGTGCCTTATATAGGGCCTCTTAGATAGTAAGTAAAAAACTAGTTATACTCTCCTGAATCTCAGCCTAAAGAATCTTGTAGGAGTGGTCCCTGACTTGTAGTTAGCAGACTATCTGGAATCTGGTTCTAACAATATCCTATGGGAAAGCAGGGTGTGCTATAAAATAATACATCTATGTGGTCATTGAAATTTAAAGACCACTTTGCAAATACTGCAGCATACTTGTAAAATAGGTTACAGTACTGTTAACCATGTTTGATGGAAGAAGAAACTGAAGCTGTATGAGGCTCACTGGCCTAAAGGATGCAAAATAAGGGTGCAGCAGCCCTGAAACTCCATCTTTGTCTCCTGCTTTTTCTGTTACATCTCAGTCAAGAACCTCACTAATCACTCTTTGGTCTCAGTGCCAGCATGACCTAGTCTTTGAGAATAACCACTCATCCAGGATGAAGAAATTTCAGACAGTAGCTTTCCCTTCTTTCTTAGGATTTCTCTCTCTTCTGTCTCACTCTTTTCTGGCAAATCTTTGGATGATATGCTTATTGACATCCTGATATATGCAAACAGCGGGTTTTCCTGATGGCGCAGTGGGTAAAGAATCTGCCTGGAATGCAGGAGATACAGCAAATTCGGTTTCGATCCCTGGGTCAGGAAGATCCCCTGGAGAAGGAAATGGCAACCCACTCCAGTACTCTTGCCTGGAGAATCCCTTGAACAGAGAAATTGGCCATGACTGAGAGACCACGCATATGCAAATGGCTTCCCAGGTGGTGCAGTGGTAAAGAATCCACCTGCCAATGCAGGAGATGCAAGATACATGGGTTCAATCCCTAGGGCAGGAAGATCCCCTGGAGTAGGAAATGGCAACCCACTCCAGTATTCTTGTCTGGAAAATTCCTTGGATGGGGGAGCCCCACAGTCCGTGGGGTCACAAAGAGACAGATATGACTGAGTGACAGTACACACACATATGCAAATTGCTTTTTCCTCTCTCATTTGTTTTCCAAGTTTGTTGAGGACTAGACAACATCTCATGCATCATTACTTCATCCACAGCACCCAACACAGTGTCCTGCAAATGCAAAGTACTCAAAAGAGGGCTGTTAAGTGAGCAAATGAGTGAAAGAATGAATGGGTGGAGGAACACTGTGGTGATGCCTAAGGTCACACAGAGAGCAATGTGAAACAAAAGCAGAATGAAAGCTCAGGGCTGCAAACCTGGAGATAAATTCATGCTGCTCAGCTTAGTAGCAAAACCTTGAGATGAAAAACTTACAACAAATGATACCAAAAAGCCAGATCTTGTCTGGCTTTTGTTTGGACCTTGTCTGGATCTTGTTTCGATCTTGTCTGGATCTTGTTTCATGGATGACACCTGGCAGATTCCATATTTGGGATTCCATTTCCATACAGAATTGAAGTTTGATCAAATTTTTAATCAAAGTAGTCAAAGGGAACATAAATCAACTGCATATGCAACGTCTGTGCTCATATTCAACCCCGGTGGACCTTCTGTCTTGGACTCTGCCACCCGGTATCCACTTGACATAGAATCCAGTTAACCTTTCCAGATTTTAGTATTCCCCACAGCTGACCAGTCACGTTGGTGTGGGGTGAGGGTTGTATTTCTAGATAGTCTCTAGGGATTTTGACTTTATGCTTCCATGTATAACCACTCTTCTCTTTTTGATTCTCAAAGACTAGCTTTTCTCAGATTTCTTGAGTGATTACAGTGGTAGGTTTCCAGAAATTGGAGAGTTGTGAATAATGAAGGTGCTCAAAGAAAGACCGCTAGAATAACAGCTTCTGCCGCTGCTCTTGTTTAGTCTCTGTAAGTCATATCTGACTTTTGCAACCCCACGTACTATAGACCACCAGGCTTCTCTCTCCTTGGAATTTTCCAGGCAAGAATACTGAAGTGGGTGGCCATTTCCTTCTCCAGGGAATCTTCCTGACCCAGGGATTGACCCCATATTCCCTGCTGTGGCAGGTGGGTTCTTTATCACTGAGCCACCAGGAAAGCCCCAAAGCCTCCTGCTAAAAGTGCTGTAATTTAAAATATTTGTTCAGCAAATATATATTGAACACATCTAATGTGCTAGGTCTCTGGGTTATGGGATGAATAAAACAGTTACACAAGAAACTTATCATAAGTTGATGAGAAGCCCCTTTATTAGGGGGCTTAGTTCAAGGAAGGACGTGAAAGTGAATCTCACTCAGTCGTGTCCGACTCTTTGCAACCTCATGGGATTCTCCAGGCCAGAACACTGGGATGAGTAGCCTTTCCCTTCTCCAGGGGAGCTTCCTAACCTAGGGATCAAACCCAGGTCTCCCGCTTTGCAGGTGGATTCTTTACCAGCTGAGACACAAGGGAGGACAGCAAGTATGAAATCTAGATTTGGAAAAACTGAAGGCAGCCTCTGTGATTAGGATGTAGAGAGTGAGGGCAGGGCCATGGAGGATGTGGCTGAGAGGCTGACCGCAGCTGACAGGGCTTGCAAAATGCAGTCTAAAACTGGCATTGGGGTTCAGCAACGCTGCTGAGCTCCAGGGAGCTTCTCTCTTTGGAGGAGCAGTGAGACCGCAGCACAGCAGAGCAGGTGGAGGGTCATACAGGAGAGGAAGCCGTGGGTGTGATGAGGATGGGCACCATTCTGGGAAGCTTGGTTATGAAAGAGGGAACTAGATGGGGAGGAAACTGGTTGATGTTCTGTTTTTGTTTTCAATGAGAAAAGACAGAGTGAAGAGGCAGAGGTTGAAGACATAGGAGAGAGAAGGAAGGGGATTCTCACCAGTTGAGATACTAGTTGAGGCCCAGCTGAGAAGTGCTAGTTGAGGCCCAGTTGAGATACTAGTTGAGGCCCAGCTGAGAAGTGCTGGTTGAGGCCCAGCTGAGATGCTAGTTGAGGCCCAGCTGAGAAGTGCTAGTTGAGGCCCAGCTGAGAAGTGCTAGTTGAGATACTAGTTGAGGTCCAGTTGAGAGGTGCTGGTTGAGGCCCAGCTGAGAAGTACTAGTTGAGACCCAGCTGAGAAGTGCTAGTTGAAGCCCAGCTGAGAAGTGCTAGTTGAGATACTAGTTGAGGTCCAGTTGAGAAGTGCTAGTTGAGGCCCAGCTGAGAAGTGCTAGTTGAGATACTAGTTGAGGTCCAGTTGAGAAGTGCTAGTTGAGGCCCAGCTGAGAAGTGCTAGTTGAGGCCCAGCTGAGAAGTGCTAGTTGAGATACTAGTTGAGGTCCAGTTGAGAAGTGCTAGTTGAGGCCCAGCTGAGAAGTGCTAGTTGAGATACTAGTTGAGGTCCAGTTGAGAAGTGCTGATTGAGGCCCAGCTGAGAAGCACTAGTTGAGACCCAGCTGAGAAGTGCTGGTTGAGACCCAGCTGAGAAGTACTAGTTGAGACCCAGCTGAGAAGTGCTAGTTGAGGCCCAGCTGAGAAGTGCTAGTTGAGATACTAGTTGAGGTCCAGTTGAGAGGTGCTGGTTGAGGCCCAGCTGAGAAGTACTAGTTGAGACCCAGCTGAGAAGTGCTAGTTGAGGCCCAGCTGAGAAGTGCTAGTTGAGATACTAGTTGAGGTCCAGTTGAGAAGTGCTGGTTGAGGCCCAGCTGAGAAGCACTAGTTGAGACCCAGCTGAGAAGTGCTAGTTGAGGCCCAGCTGAGAAGTGCTAGTTGAGGCCCAGCTGAGAAGTGCTGGTTGAGGCCCAGCTGAGAAGTACTAGTTGAGACCCAGCTGAGAAGTGCTAGTTGAGGCCCAGCTGAGAAGTGCTAGTTGAGATACTAGTTGAGGTCCAATTGAGAAGTGCTGGTTGAGGCCCAGCTGAGAAGCACTAGTTGAGACCCAGCTGAGAAGTGCTAGTTGAGGCCCAGCTGAGAAGTGCTAGTTGAGGCCCAGCTGAGAAGTGCTAGTTGAGGCCCAGCTGAGAAGTGCTAGTTGAGGCCCAGTTGAGGTACGGGATGTGGAGCACATGTAGATTTGGCCTTAGGTAGAGGGGCACACTCTTGTATTTTAAACCCTGGACAGATTGTGGAGAGAGGTGGAATTCTGAGGTTTTCTTAGTGGATTCCTGAAGAAATATGTTCCCTAGATGCCAGAGTGATCAACTTGCATGCACAGTCTACATGACTAACCAAACCAAGGGAGAACTCTGAGATTGTGCCAGAGCCCCACTGAAAGGAGTGTTGGGAAATATCCATGTGATCCTCCGAGAAGCTGGAATCCTTGCTAATGTAGCTTGCCTTCTGAGAACATATAATGCTTTGTTAGGTACTAGTCTCCACTAATTTGGAGACCAAAACTCTATAAACAGAAAGTTGGCAGTAGGCTTTTTCGTAAAACATGGATATTGATTACCCAGTCTCAAACCCAGGGATTGTGTCCTGTGATGAGTTGAAGGTGTACTGAGTTGTAAAGATCGTTGTTCTACAGTTTTTCCCATTTCTGCCAGATGCTCCTTTTCTACTCACCTTCTCTTATTCCCCTTTTCGCAGAGATTCTCATTCCTGCTACCTTTGGAGACAGATCTCTGCTGGGCCCTGCTTGCCCATAGTCTTGGGCCTATAATTTTGATTTCAATTCATGTTATTCTCAAATCTAGCTGAATCTGTTGGAAAAGACCATGATGCTGGGAAAGATTGAAGGTAGAAGGAGAAGAGGGTGACAGAGGATGAGATGGTTGGATGGCATCACTGATGCAATGGATACGAGCTTGGGCAAGCTCCACGAGATGGTTAAGGACAGGGAAGCCTGGTGTGCTGCAGGCCATGGGGTTGCAAAGAACTGGACATGCCAGGTGACTGAATAACAGCAACAAGCCAGATTTGTACTAAGGTATAAAAGGACTCTTCAGTGAACTAAGTAATCTTGTTTGATGATAACTGTAAGTTATAAAATATAACTTAAGTATATGCTTTCTATAATGATTCAAGTACCAGACTTAATTGGCAGCAGGAGTTCCTCAGTGACTGGGTGATGCTAAAGGTCATTTCTGACCAGTCCTCAGAAGGCTTCAAAGGTCTCCCACATGTTCTGTTAACTCTGTCCAGTGACACTTTTAAGTCGTGGCTGAGGCCTGGATTCCATTAGACTGAGCAGGGACTGGATAAGAAATCCTGCACCAGGCACATAGCTAATGTCATTACTTTTATTCAGAATTCTGCTGTCTGTCCAAGCTGGTCATCAACTCTGTTTTTCCAGATTTGGCATCAGCAGCAGAAAGAATAAGTTAGGGTGGTACTCTCTTCTGAGTAATTCACATTGCCTTTACCAAAGAGATCAATTGGTTTTTCCATTTCCTTTGATAGCCTTCTGAATATTTTGAAAATACCTTCCTCAATATAACATTAGAATTAGGTGAATAAATGAATAGAATCTACAATCACTGAATACTTACCATGTACCATAAATTTTAATATAATACACCGTAGCAAAGACTCAAAAGGATTAGCTCCAGGAATTGGCACCTAATTTAGAATTTTTTCCAATCTACAATAATTAACAAATGACTATGGAAGTTTGGCCACCTATATATCCCAGTCTCTATGTTGCTTTCATTATCATAGCACAAGATAGCATTGAATTCTTATGAAAACATTTATTATAACTATTTTAAACAACAAGCTTCCAAGTTGTCTCTTCTTACAACCCCAGAAGAAAAATAAAATATCACTGGACACCAACAAGCTGCATTTCAGTGTAAAGGCTTAAATATTTTTTAAGTATTAGGAAATTCAGAGTTCTGATTTCTCCTTCTATGCTCCTCCTCCCCCACCCCAATTCACTTTTTAAACTGGAGTATAATTTATATACTATAAAATTCACCCATTTTAAGGGCATAGTTTATGTCTTTACATTTTAACAAAAACCAAAATAAGTTAGAAAGTAAAACCACTTATTAAGATTTTTAAAAAATTTCACAAAACATGAATATGGAATAAATTGGGAAAGCTATCATATTCTTCTAAAGACTTTAAACTTGAATTGATTTATTGGTGTACTGCTTACCACTTTTAAGGATCAGTTAATTCCTATACTATAAAAAGGAATTTGGAATAGAGAAAAAGATTAAATATTACTTTATTTTTTTAAGATAAGCACAACCCCAATATCAAATAGATACAGATAAGATTCTATAGATGAATCTCATACACATACACATATATACAAAAAATTAAAACAAAAGATCAAAGAGAACTTAGTAGCTTGTACAGTAATGACCTACCATATATAATGGGATTTATTCTAGGAATACACTGAGAGTTAAATTTAACATGAGGAAGCTTTCTGAAATAACCTAATATAAATAATTAAGAATGAAATATGTTTACCTCAAAGTAGGTCAAATAAGTATTTGAGAGAACCCCCTCATTTTTATCATTTAAATAAAATAAAGCAAAATCTTTGTAAAGTGAAAATGAAAGGCACATTTTTTAAAATGTGACAAAGCATATCAATGTGAAATCAGTGAATTAAAAACTCAAAAACATTCCCTTTAAAATAAAAAAAATAGATGATCCTTTATCAAAATTATAATTTAATAATATTCTAGAATTTCAGGTCAATGTTATAAGATATGAAACTGGACTAATAATTAGAAAGGAAGTTTCAACATTATTATTTTTGGATGACATTATCACACATTTATTGTCCATTTTTATACATAGACAGCTCAAAAGACTTGACATAAAAATTTCAGGAATTAATTTTAAAGTTCAGTGAAATGGCAGAATGCATGACAATCACACCAAAAATCAACCTTTATGTCAGAAATGAATTTTAATATAATAAAAAGGAAATGTCACTTACAATTGCAACCAATAGTTAAAATATCCACCAGTGAACTTAGTGTTGTTCATAGTACTGATAAAATAATTGTATTTTTTTTTAATATTAATAAAATAACTGTATTTTATAGTATTGATAAAATAATCCCAAAGACGTAGTTTAAGAAAAATGCAGATTGTCCTAGTATTGAGCTCCGGGGAGGGGTGGAGTGGCAAGGTGTGGGTAACTTCCTCAACAAGAATTTGTAAGAAGTACAAAAGCAAATTTTTTCTAGGGGTCATTTTAAGTATTCATCGAGGTTTTCCTAAGTTTTAATCATGCCTAGTGGCTGCATGGTGAAAGCAGTGAAAAGGCCACTAATATATCTCAAATTTGTGGCTCTCTGATGGTCCAGCTCGATTTACAGACAGATTAAGAGACAAGGGACACAGAACTGGCTGGGGACGAATAGCTGTTGGTGTTGAGTGATATGTACGAAGAGGTTCATTAAACTCTTCTGTCTATTCTTTTCTACTCTTGTGAGTGTTTGAAATTTTCTGTAATAAAAGATTAAGCAAACAAAACTAAAAGAGTAGTTCTTAACATAAGCTCAACTAACCCACTGAGGGATTTCAGTGACTCAGTAACCCTCCTGGAATCATATACAAAATGTGGTGTGGATGGACTTACGTGGACTTTTCCTAGTTCGCAAACTCTGATCAGATTCTTGGGAGTCTGTTTTGCTAACATCAGAGCAATTGGAGTAAACAGCTTTCCTAACCTTTAGCTGATCTTCCCTGGTACCTCAGCTGGTAAAGACTCCGCCTACCAGGCAGGAGACCCCAGTTCGATTCCTGGGTCGGAAAGATCCCCTGGAGAAGGGATAGGCTGCCCACCCCAGTATTCTTGGGCTCCCCTTGTGGCTCAGACATAAAGATCTGCCTGCAATGCAGGAGACTTGCATCTGATCCCTGGTTTGGGAAGATCCCATGGAGGAGGGCTTGGCAACCCACTCCAGTATTCTTGCCTGGAGAATCCCCACGGACAGAGGAGACTGGCGGGCTGCAGTCCATGGGGTCACAGTTGGATGCAACTGAGCACAACACAGCACAACCTTCAGCCAACCCTCTGTGAAGATTATTTTTTGCAATTAATGTTTACAATTGAAATTGAAAACTAGGGTTCTTGAGGCTATGATCTGTTGCACAAACCCTGAAGTACAAATGAGATTTGCCAAACCATGATGATTCTTGAAATCATTGTGATGTAAGAATTTGTGACACTAAGGAACATAAGCCTTTATAGGAAAACAGAGTTGGGAAAATTGATGTGGCAAGTGAAACCATGAAAGCTGTTACAATATGTTGTAAAGTTATTAAAGCAACATAACAGTGGTGACATGTTAAATACAGCAAGTGAAAGTAACATTTTATGTCTTAAAAGTGTAATTATGGGCATTGTAAAATTAATTTCCATTTGCCCTTTCTAATAAGAGAAACTTATTCATTATCCCCCATTGAGCTGCTTTCAAATTCATTGGCTTTGCTGCTGATGATATGCATTCTAAAAAGCTCTTAGAATCCTGCCTCCCACTGCCTGGTTTGCCTCAATCTTGGTCCAAATGTTCAAATCAAGACCTTTTAAATTTTGTCACTTGAATTTGTTGATCCCCACCCCCAAGCCAACAGTGTTCTAAATACAAATAGAGTGAAATAGCACTTAAGAATGCTTTATTACCCTCTCTTATTTCTAAGACCTGGGTCTGTGATGACTTTTTTTCTCAGCTTCCAATAAATCACAGGGCTTCCCTGGCGGCGCAGACTGTAAGAATGTGCCTGCAATGCAGGTTATGGTTTCATTAGAAAACTTCTATTCTGTCATTTACTTTGTCTCTATTCTTTATATAAGTAAACCCACTATAGCATTCTTGCCTGGAGAATCCCATGGACGAGGATCCTGGTGGACTACAGTCCACAGGGTCGCAAAGAGTTGGACATGGCTGTGCAACGATACTGCTACTACTATTAAAAAAAATAAACAAAAGTCCAAAAGTACAGCTGTGATGACGATAATGATTGGTAATGATTACTCTGTGCCAGAGTGTCCTTGGTATGTATTAACATGTGCAATTCTCATGTCAGCCCTAGAGGTAGTATCAGAAAAATTATCTAAAACTTAGAAATACATAAAAGAGATCAGTGGTGTCTTTCCAAGATATTGCTGGGATTGCGCATTTGGTTTCCTATTGCCTGAGCACAGTTTGTACCAGCAGAGGTTAACTTGTAGATTTGTGTTGAGCTGTAACTTGAGATTTCTATTGGATTGGTGGTCTAGTGGGTGTGGGATAGTGATGATCCCAAAGGTTATGGCTTATTGTCCTCTTCAGTTCAGTTCGGTCACTCAGTCATGTCCGACTCTTTGCGACCCCATGATCTGCAGCACGCCAGGCCTCCCTGTCCATCACCAATTCCCAGAGTTTACTCAAACTCATGTCCATCGAGTTGGTGATGCCATCCAACCATCTCATCCTCTGTTGTCCCCTTCTCCTCCTGCCCCCAATCCCTCCCAGCATCAGGGTCTTTTCCAATGAGTCAGCTCTTCGCATCAGGTGGCCAAAGTATTGGAGTTTCAGCTTCAACATCAATCCTTCCAATGAACACCCAGGGCTGATCTCCTTTAGGATGGACTGGTTGGATCTCCTTGCAGTCCAAGGGACTCTCAAGAGTCTTCTTCAACACCACAGTTCAAAAACATCAATTCTTCAGCAATTTTGGAGCCCAAAAAATAAAGTCAGCCACTGTTTCCCAATCTATTTGCCATGAAGTGATGGGATCAGATGCCATGATCTTAGTTTTCTGAATGTTGAGCTTTAAGACAACTTTTTCACTCTCCTCTTTTGCTTTCATCAAGAGGCTCTGCAGTTCTTCTTCACTTTCTGCCATAAGGGTGGCGTCATCTGCATATCTGAGGTTATTGGTATTTCTCCTGGCAATCTTGATTCCAGCTTGTGCTTCCTCCAGCCCAGCGTTTCTCATGATGTACTCTGCATATAAGTTAAATAAGCAGGGTGACAATATACAGCCTTGATGTACACCTTTTCCTATTTGGAACCAGTCTGTTGTTCCATGTCCAGTTCTAACTGTTGCTTCCTGACCTGCATACAGGTTTCTCAAGAGGCAGGTCAAGTGGTCTGGTATTCCCATCTCTTGAAGAATTTCCCACAGTTTATTGTGATCCACACAGTCAAAGGCTTTGGCATAGTCAATTAATATTAACTAATTTTGTTTCTAATCTGCCTCTTACCCAAATCTTTGTTAAATTGCCCATAAATGTCTACCTTCTTAAATGCCCTTTGGTCCAGTTTTAACATCTTACTTTTCCCTTGTTAAGTAATGAGTTAACTAAAACTTTTGGCATGTTCATTTTTAAAAAACCTTTTGAAAATCATACTCTAACACTAACCATTTGCACTATAATTTTCTAACGATTGCATATTATCCTGTTGTGTGGACTATAGCTAGTTTACTCAACATATTCTTCTGCTGTAGGATGCTGATGTTGCGGCTAATATGTTTCCTTTTAAGAAAAAAATGCTGTATTAAATGTAGTAAATATTCTGTGGCTAAGCCTTTGCATTTTGTTGAATTATAACCGTACAAATGAAATTTCTCTGTCAAAATGATCATTTTAAAGACATTTGTTGGACACTGCTCAGTTGCCCTCCAGAAATTTTGTACCAGTTTATACCTCCACGGAACATGAGAATGCCCATTTTCATTCTTCAGACCCCCTCTCCCCCTAATGATTCCCAATAGGGGTGACTCATACATGTAATACAAAAGGAGAAATTGATGAAAATGTATAACAAAAATTTTGAGAAGGAAAGAACTTAGAGTTGGGGATAGATAATTTGCTGCGTTATGTATTATTTAAGAAGTTTATTTTATTGTAGTGTAGTTGGTTTGTGTGCCTGTGTGCTCAGTTGTTAAGTTGTATCTTTTTTTTTTTTTTTTTGTTAAGTTGTATCTTATTCTTTGTGATCCTATGGACTGTAGCCTGCCAGGCTCCTCTGTCCATGCGATTTTCCAGGCAAGGGCACTGGAGTGGGTTGCGATTTCCCTTCCCAACCCAGGGATCTAACTTGTGCTTCCTGCATCTTCTGCATTGACAGGTGAATTCTTTACCATTGAACCACCTGGGAGCCCTATAGCTGATTTATAATGTAGTTATACAAATATATATACATATATATATGTATATATATATATATATATCTTTCATATTCTTTTCCATTATGATTTATCACAGGATATTGAATGTAGTTCTCTGTGCTATATAGTATGACCTTGTTGTTTATCCATTCTATGAACAAAAGTTTGCATCTGCTAATCCTAAACTCCTAATCCATCCCTCTCCCACTCCCGTGTATTACATATTAAAGGCAGATTGTATTATTTGACACTCAACCTGAGTAGGGTTGGCACTATTTATTTTCTAACTGATCTGATTAGTATGCTGGGGTGATTCTCCAGTTCTGGAACACCTAATTATGGCCTGACTTCCCTGGCGGCTCAGATGGTAAAGAATTCGCCTGCAATGCAGAAGACCCTGATTTAATCCCTGGGTCAGGATGATCCCCTGAAGAAGGAAATGGCCACCCACTCCAATAGTCTTGCCTATAGAATCCCATGGACAGAGGAGCCTGGCGTTCTACAATCAATGGGATCCCAAAGAGTTGGACATGTCTGAGCGACTAACACTTTCATACTTAATTATGGCCTGGTGCAAATAAATAACCCAGAGAACACCTAAATTTCAGCAATATCTTTTCCTTCATAAAACCATAACATATTTTTATAATGAAAGTTAAAACATTTCCTGAGTTAAATAATAAAGAAAAAACTAGGTGAACTTAAAATATTTTTTAGGCAGTACATGTTTTGAAGTGTGTATAATATGGCAGTTCCTTTATCTTATCCATCAAAAACTTAATTCTATTTTCAAGGCGTGAAAAATGTAAATTCTCTAGATTTGTGATTTCCTAAACTTCACTATGAGGAAAAGTCCTATAACACCACTGTTATTACTCCCAGTTTTACAATCTTTCAGTGCTTTATGAATACTTATTTTAATAGTCAGTGAGAGATGTCACAAAATCCAGACAGAGAATGGGCTACTGGAAGTCTGTTTAAGGCTCCAAGAACTAACAGGAGAGGGAGAGACAGAGCAGGGAGGAGAATCTAGTGCTTTCAGAAGTTAAATGCATTTCCTTTTTGTTGGCAAAGACTATCTAATAGAGTGAAAGCACTGACACTGTCTTGAACACCTCATAGCTTCCCATTTCCATTTAGGCCCAGAGTGATCTCAAGTTGAGATGAAAATATATATATTAATTAGTGTAAACTCATTGATAATGCTCAAACTTGAACACACCTAAGAGTCTGATGGTAGACTAGGCAGCCTTTGCCCCAGGGAGGTGGAAACCAGGCAGAGAAAAGAGGAGGTAAGCAGGGGATGGCTGAAAAATCAGTGAATCCAGGGGGCTGTGCTCCCATCTCACCAAATGCCTAACCTGTTATCAGACCTGTGTTTGAAAAAACATGCCCCTCTTATGCTGTTCTAGGAACTGCGTGTTATTCTTCTTTTGAGTGTTTTCTGAATTTCCGCTAAAAGCACTTAGCTCCTTCTGATTCTTCAACATATTCCAGGCTTTCATAACCATTAAGGTGAACAACAACCAAAGGGTCACCGAAATCATTAACCTCAGTGCTTGAATATCCAGATGTTGGAGGATGTTTACCAGAAATTTTCCCTAATGAGCCAAGCCACTTTGGCACAGGGGGTTTGGGTGTCGTTAAGAAAGGCTTTCTTGCAAATTTGTTCAAGAATATCCTCTTTGTTCAAAGGGACAGACCTCAGGTCTGGGATACTAAAGATTTATTTCTAAACTGAGACATTTTCAAGACAAAAAGACAGGTCTGGTCAGAAATTAAAATTGAATCCAGAGTAAAGCTCAAATAACAAAGAGTTTGAAGGGTTGAGATTTCTGCCTACTCTAGAATATAGTTTTAGGAAACCTGGGTGTGGCTTTAAAGCAATGAACAGATGGGGGTCTGTGTGTAAACGTGCAGTAAGCTGTAGAATTCTTACTCTCCCCCACTCTAAGTACTCTGCATATCTAAATTCCCATGAGAAACATTTCAGCTGAAGAACAGGAAACACAGAATAATGAGGGTTTTTTTTTTTTTTTGGCCATGCCACACAGCATGTGAGATCTTAGTTCCCCATTCAGGGAACAAATCCACACCCCCTGCATCCCTTCATTGGAAGTGCAGAGTCTTCCCACTGGACCACCAGGGGAATCCATGAACAATAATTTTCTCTAAGCTTCTCGATCTGATTTCCTCAAGGAAATCCATTTTCCTTGAAGTTCACCATTCATAGGAATCTGCCTAATATGTCACGCCTTGCTTCTACACTCACCTAGACCAGCCCAGTGTTCCAGCCCAGGACTTGGGTAGGGATAACATCACAGGCATGTCAGGCCCTGGGTACCCAGAGAAACCCTGGAGCTTCCACAGTCTGGGGTCCCCTGGGGTATTGCTGTTGTAGTACCAGCCAAGGACAGAAGAGTAGGAGAGCCCCACGAAGAGATACTTTAGAGGAGATGCTGGGCCAACCCAGACTCCTCAAGGCTTTTTCTGAATGGGATCTTATATAATGAGTTTGTACTCTGGGATATTAGAAATATAATTATTTGACTAGGATTAGGTAAGAGCAGGCTTTGTGTCTGTGAAAGAGGTGATAAAGTTGAGATGGCTTGTTTCTCCAAACAAGTGACTATGTTTTCTCCACTTCAGATTTAACCTAACCCTAGACAGCTGGACAATCACATAATTTAAGTGTTGCTTTACACTCTATTGCCTTCTATCAGAGAGGAAACACACGTGGAGGATGGAAAATGGAAACTAAGCAGTCCTTTTTAGGTTGGGGTGATAGAGAAGAGAACTGTGGATCAAAGGGTGTGGTCAAGAGTCCTTGCGAGTCACAGAGAACACTTTAGATCAGTACTGGCAGGGGAGGGCATGTCCTTGCCCAGTGACCCCACGGAGACAATGAAGCATCTTGGGTAACAAGAATTGGAGATAGACCTGCAACTCCAGGCTCTTCCCTGAATATTTCCCCTTTGGTCTTTCCAGATCTGATGTGACAGTCAGAACAAAATGCCAAAGATGTTTTCCTGTGAGTGGAGGGTACAATCCAGAGGACGTTCAGGGAAGTCTTTAGAAAACAGTAATGTTTGAAAGGTCTGAGTTCTATTGTTTCCAAATCATGTTGTTACCAACTGAACTTGGGTCTGCCCACTTGCTGAGCAGCAAAGTCAATTTATTGACACTGGGTTGTGGTGAAGGAAAGTACCATGTTCACTGCAAGGCTCAGCAAAGAGAACAGACAGCTCCTGGGCAAAAGATCCAAACTCTCCAGTAGCTTTCAGAGAAGGTTTTTTTGTTTGTTTGTTTGTTTTAATGTATTTACTTATTTATTGGCTGTGCTGGGTCTTTGTTGCTGTGCATGGGCTTTCTCTAGTTGCAGCAAGCTGGGGCCACTCTCTAGTTGCGGTGCTTGGGCTTCTCATTGCCGTGGCTTCTCTTATTGCAGAGCACGGACTCTAGGGCTCAGTGGTTGGGGCCATGGGCTTAGTTGCCCTGAGCATGTAGAATCTTCGCAGACCAGGAATCGAACCTGTGTCCCTGCATTGAAAGGTGGATTCTCAATCACTGGACCACTAGGGGAGTCCCAGGGAAGGGTTTTTTAAAGCAACATCTAGGGTGAGGGCTGCGGCATGCATAGCTCTCTTCTGGTTAGCTCGTGGTGAGATAAAGGTGGTGTTTCAGGAAACTCAATCATCACCCTTCTGGTTCCAGTCAATCTGGGGGTCACTAGTCACTATCCTCCACCTGGGGAGAAGTCTTAGTTCCTTCAGAACCACTCAAAGACCAATGCCAGATCTCTTGGGAAGGAACAAGGATTCTGTTTTATTGCTGAACTGTTATTACTTTTCTTGCCTATTTGCTTTTCCTTTTTTTCTGCCCTCCCTCACTTCAGTTCAGTTCAGTTTAGTTGCTCAGTTGTGTCTGACTCTTTGCGACCCTGTGGACTGCAGCACACCAGGCTTCCCTGTCCATCACCAATTCCCAGAGCTTGCTCAAATCCATGTCCATCAAGTCGGTGATGGACAATCATTTCATCCTCTGTCACCCCCTTCTCCTCCTACTTTCTCCTCAATTTTTCCCAGCATCAGGGTCTTTTCCAATCAGTCAGTTCTTCACATCAGGTGGCCCAAGTATTAGAGTTTCAGCTTCAGCATCAGTCCTTCCAATGAATATTCAGGACTGATTTCCTTTAGGATTGACTGGTTTGATCTCCTTACAGTTCAATGGACTCTCAAGAGTTTTCTCCAACACTGCAGTTCAAAAGGATCAAGTCTTCGGTGCTCAGCTTTCTTTATAGTCCAACTCTCACATCCATACATGACTACTGGGAAAACCATAACTTTGACTAGATGGACTTTTGTCGTCTTCCCTCACTTCCCTAATTAGTAACTCCTTGAATTTGCTCTTTGGAACTCAGGGAATACCCAGGAGACTAAAGCCGTTTCTACAAACACAGAATGGAAGGCACAGAGGGGCTTCATTACCCAGAGGACCCCACAGGATCCGGCTTCATTTCCCTGTTACTTCAGATGCAAATCGTGGTTCTGAAATAACAAGGCTCGGGATAGAAGTACCTGAGCTTTCTGAATAAAAGTACCTTTTGAAAAGCTCTTAACCAAAGCTAATTTAATTTTTATACATGTTCCCTGTGTTCTTTTCATTTCTCAGAAACAAATTTCAGAGATAAATAGTTATCTGTCAATTTCACTAGGTTAGACAAATGTAGTTCAATTGTATAATTTTTCACTATTTCCCAATTACTCTTCTTTTGCCTCAGATTGCTGAAGGAGCATTTACCAATGATATTAATTTGTTGATTTAAGTCCTAGGCAACTTCGACTCCAAATAAATTGACATTTATCTTCTTTTAACATGATCCTACAAATGTAGGGTTAATATTTATCATGCAAATGGTATTTTATGCACATGGGTTTATTTCCAATTTCTTTTCCTCTCAGTACTTCAATGTCTATTTTATTCTGGTATCTCTCCGATTACTGCAGCCTCTCTAGGGAAACTCTTTTCAGATTGAACTCAAATATTTTCTACAACAATTTCTAATCCAGAAATACCAGACAATGAAATATATAGATTTCAGTCTTTATTTGGCATCAGTGTGAAGCAGAATAAATGTATCTTTCATACTAGTTCAGAACAAACACTAATAAAGTGAACTTTAAAATCTATATTGATTATTATCTATAAACTTCTAAGGTTTGAAAAAAGCTGTAAAAATTTTGGGGTGGACTGTACAGCAGGTTGCCAACAATAGCCATAATAACAGTTCTGTGTCCCAGGAGTTGCACTAAGCTATTTTCACGCCTTCTCCCATTTAATCCTCACAGTGCATTGAGAGGTGGATGTTACAGATAAAAACAATCCCATAACTAGTAGAGGGGCACAGGAGGGCAGAGAGGAGATGCTCCACGTTCAAGGTCAGGAGGGGTGGCTGTGAGAAGATACCTTTCGTCCAAGGTAAGGAGCAGCGGCTGCGCTTTCCTGGAGCAGCCGTGAAGAGATACCCCATGTCCGAGGTAAGAGAAACCCAAGTAAGACGGTGGGTGTTGCAAGAGGGCATCAGAGGGCAGACAGACTGAAACCATAATCACAGGAAACTAGCCAATCTGATCACAGGACCACAGTCCTGTCTGACTCAGTGAGACTAAGCCATGCCGCGTGGGGCGACCCAAGATGGATGGGTCATGGTGGAGAGGTCTGACAGAATGCGGTCCACTGGAGAAGGGAACAGCAAACCACTTCAGTATTCTTGCCTTGAGGACCCCATGAACAATATGAAAAGGTCAAATGATAGGATACTGAAAGAGGAACCCCCCAGGTCAGTAGGTGCCCAATATCCTACTGGAGCTCAGTGGAGAAATGACTCCAGAAAGAATGAAGGGATGGAGCCAAAGCAAAAACAACACCCAGTACGGATGTGACTGGTGATAGAACCAAGGTCCAATGCTGTAAAGAGCAATATTGCATAGGAACCTGGAATGTTAGGTCCATGAATTAAGGCAAATTGGAAGTGGTCAAACAGGAGATGGCAAGAATGAACATCGACATTCTAGGAATCAGTGAACTAAAATGGACTGGAATGGGTGAATTTAACTCAGATGACCATTATATCTACTACTGTGGGCAGGAATCCTTTAGAGGAAATGGAGTAGCCATCATGGTCAACAAAAGAGTCCGAAATGCAGTACTTGAATGCAATCTCAAAAATGACAGAATGATCTCTGTTCGTTTCCAAGGCAAACCATTCAATATCACAGTAATCCAAGCCTATGCCCCAAGAAGTAACGCTGAAGAAGCTGAAGTTGAAAGGTTCTATGAAGACCTGCAAGACCTTTTAAACTAACACCCAAAAGAGATGTCCTTTCCATTATAGGGGACTGGAATGCAAAAGTAGGAAGTCAAGAAACACCTGGAGTAACAGGCAAATTTGGCCTTGGAGTATGGAATGAAGCAGGGCAAAGGCTAATAGAGTTCTGCCAAGAGAATGCACTGGTCGTAGCAAACACCCTATTCCAACAACACAAGAGAAGGCGCTACACATGGACATCACCAGATAGTCAACACTGAAATCAGATTGATTATATTCTTTGCCAAAGATGGAGAAGCTCTATACAGTCAGCAAAAACAAGACCGGGAGCTGACTATGTCTAAGATCATGAACTCCTTATTGCCAAATTCAGACTGAAATTGAAGAAAGTAGAGAAAATCACTAGACCATTCAGGTATGACCTAAATCAAATCCCTTATGATTATACAGTGGAAGTGAGAAATAGATTTAAGGGACTAGATCTGATAGACAGAGTGCCTGATGAACTATGGATGAAGGGTCATGACATTGTACAGGAGACAGGGATCAAGACCATCCCCATGGAAAAGAAATGGAAAAAAGCAAAATGGCTGTCTTTCACAAATAGCTGTGAGAAGAAGAGAAGCAAAAAGCAAATGAGAAAAGGAAAGATATTCCCATTTGAATGCAGAGTTCCAAAGAATAGCAAGGAGAGAAAAGAAAGCCTTCCTCAGTGATCAAGGCAAAGAAATAGAGGAAAACAACAGAATAGGAAAGACTAGAGATCTTTTCAAGAAAATTAGAGATGCCAAGGGAACATTTCATGCAAAGATGGGCTCAATAAAGGACAGAAATGGTATGGTCCTAACAGAAGCAGAAGATATTAAGAAGAGGTGGCAAGAATACACAGAAGAACTGTACAAAAAAGATCTTCATGATCCAGATAATCACGATGATGTGATCACTCACCTATAGCCAGACTTCCTGGAATGTGAAGTCAAGTGGGCCTTAGGAAGCATCACTACAAACAAAGCTAGTGGAGGTGATGGAATCCCCGTTGACGTATTTCAAATCCTAAAAGATGATGCTGTGAAAGTACTGCACTCAATATGCTAGCAAATTTGGAAAACTCAGCAGTGGCCACAGGACGGAAAAGGTCAGTTTTCATTCCAATCCCAAAGAAAGGCAATCCCAAAGAATGCTCAAACTACCGCACAATTGCACTCATCTCACACGCTAGTAAAGTAATGCTCAAAATTCTCCAAACTAGGCTTCAGCAATATATGAACCATGAACTTCCAGAGGTTCAAGCTGGTTTTAAAAAAGGCAGAGGAACCAGATATCAAATTGCCAACATCCACTGGATCATCAAAAAAGCAAGAGAGTTCCAGAAAATTCTGCTTTATTGACTATGCCAAAGCCTTTGACTGTGTGGATCACAATAAACTGTGGAAAATTCTGAAAGAGATGGGAATACCAGACCACCTGACCTGCCTCTTTTGAAACCTGTATACAGGTCAGGAAGCAATAGTTCGAACTGGACGTGGAACAACACACTGGTTCCCAATAGGAAAAGGAGTACATCAAGGCTGTATATTGTCACCCTGCTTATTTAACTTATATGCAGAATACATCATGAGAAACTCTGGGCTGGAAGAAGCACAAGCTGGCATCAATAATGCCAGGAGAAATATCAGTAACCTCAGATATGCAGATGATAGCACCCTTATGACAGAAAGTGAAGAGGAACTAAAAAGCCTCTTGATGAAAGTGAAGGAGAAGAGCAGCCATGAAATTAAAAGATGCTTATTCCTTGGAAGGAAAGTTATAACCAACCTAGATAGCATATTAAAAAGCAGAGACATTACTTTGCCAACAAAGGTCCATCTAGTCAAGGCTATGGTTTTTCCAGTGGTCATGTATGGATGTGAGTTGGACTGTGAAGATGGCTGAGCACCAAAGAATTGATGCTTTTGAACTGTGGTGTTAGAGAAGACTCTTGAGAGTCCCTTGGACTGCAAGGAGATCCAACCAGTCCATCCTGAAGGAGATCAGTCCTGGGTGTTCATTGGAAGGACTGATGTTGAAGCTGAAACTCCAATACTTCAGCCACCTCATGGGAAGAGTTGACCCATTGGAAAAGACCCTGATCCTGGGAGGGATTGGTGGCAGGAGGAGAAGGGACGACAGGTGTTGAGATGGCTGGATGGCATCACCGACTCGATGGACATGAGTTTCACTAAACTCCGGGAGCTGGTGATGGACAGGGAGACCTGGTGTGCTGCGATTCATGGGGCCGCAAAGAGTTGGACATGACTGAGCGACTGAACTGAACTGGACTGATAGCTAGTAGGAAGCAGATTCAAGATTTGAACTCAGGTTTCTCTTACTAATGCCTTATCTTCCCAGGAAGTCTCCTTAGTCAGATTTAGACTCCTAAATACATAAATGTATTCTTGCCTTTCCTCAAGATTCATTAGATCTCATTTTTTGATTTTCACAATTTTCTAATTTCCTAATTTAAAATGTTATCTTTATGAATGGCCATGCATGATGATATTTAGCATCAAGGAAACAGACTGATAGTTAATATGAGTACTCTACTTGCTATCAATAATCATTTAAGAATTCATGAATTTGTCTTGGCAATATACCTAAATTCTAATTTGTGGTTGAAATGACATGACTGGACGTGGAAACTGCACTTTGTGTCTAACTATTGAATCATTTGACTCTAATTCCTAAGGTTTCCAGAAGGCATAAACTTCTTTGTCTTATGCCTGATTCCTTCCTGGGGGGGTTTCATGCAAAAGACCACAAATTTTTCATGTCTTTGAAATCAAATCTGCTTTAAAGTCCCTCTGACATTGTTTGCTTATTTAGCAAATGATACACTCTAGTCACTTGCAGGAACATGCTTTGTAGGTAACATGCGTCCAGAATTCCCTGTTGGCGCAAACTGGTGATGATAACGTGAGTTTCTTGCTCCTCTCTTTTGACCCCATCGTACTATTGTCTCCTGGATATGTATGTAACTTTGGGTGAATTCAAAGGTTGATAGTGCCATTATTTAGTTTGATTTACCAGCAGCCATTTGGATTCTGAATATCTGACTTACACTGATTCAGGATTCTAATCATCAATAGTTAACCCAAAAGCTGCCAGATTTCAAAAATATGTGTTTTGACTTCTAATTTTGGTCCAGGAATAGATTTTAATGTTCAGAAGAGTGAAATCACCTCAGCTTTCAGTACACAACACAATAACTATTATGGTTTCTTTGGCTGCTCTGAAGTTCTGTGGATTTGCACATATTTGATTTTGTTCTCAAGGCGTCCACCAAGACCTGTTCTTATACTATTGGAATTGAGTAACCACTGAAGAAATTCAGAAAATGACCCTCTGACTTTTTATATTATTGCCTTGCAATAAAGTATATTTCAAAGAAAAACTAATATAGAAAAGAAAATCCACAAGATAATATGTCAGAATTGAATCTCATGTTCTTTGCAACTTCCCCAAGGCCAGCTTTCAACCTACACTGTTTTCACAATAAAGCAGCTGATTTCACATAACATCTGTCGCTATGGTGACAGTGGAACAATGATAGCCAGAGAACTAATAGCGTTTTTCCATCTTGCCTTCTGGAATGTGTATCGGACACGGAAGCGTCAGCAAAGCGTTTACTGAAGGCAGAGGTCAGGGAACCCGTCCAGCCAGGCACAGTCTCTGTTTCAAATAAGAAGGATAAAGGCTTTTGCCAACAGCTAGTCTCAAGTTCCTGCACGTGTCCAGCCTTTACCTGTGTGACTGCCAAAATTCCTTGAGAAGAAATATAAAGAACATCAGTAAACACTGCTAGGGAGAACATGGTGGAAGGAAAGAAAGCGGGTTGGAGAGATGAAGACATAAATAGCAATGTCTTGGCTTCAAATGATGTGAAGTGAAGCAAGCTCTGTGGGGAGGGAGAGAAAAGCAGCGGGAATGGGATCCAGGTGTAAGGCGTGGAGGTACTGTTCCTGGCTCTGAGCGGTGTGGCAGCTGACACAGTCTATGTGGTTAACAAGACTACACGCACTAGCTTTCCATATGGTAATGCTTGCGATGCCCCTCTGGCTGTGCAACACTAATTAAGCTCAGATTAAAATATGGCAGGAGGGAATTCCCTGGCAGTCCAGTGATTCCACTGCTGGAGCCCTGAGTTCAATCCCTGGTCAGGGAACTAAGATCTGGCAAGCCAAGTGACCAAAAATGAAACAACAAAAAAATGGTAGGACACATGGATATGTGTAAAGTGGCTAACATGGGTTACCTTGGAGATGGGGTTATGTAGGGGAAGGCAGGAAGAAAAGCAGTTGAGAGCCAAAAAATGAAAAATAAGCATGGATGCCATCACCGTTTTGAATGTCTGTAAGATTATGGAAAGATGTGTACAGGTGTTAGCTCTCCTTCATACCTTTGAGGGGGTTTATGTAGTACAGACAGCCCCTAGGCTCTTGCTGAAAGGGTTTTTGCCTGGGCACTTGGAGTGAAGGGCTAATAGGAACCAGAAGAAAGATCTTTAACCCACAGATTTCTTATGCTTTTTTTTTTCTTAATGGAGGAGGAGACATGGTGATAATATAGGGAATACTTTTCTGGAAAGGTAGCAGAGTTAGTATTATATCCAAGAATTAAAAAAAAAAATCAGAGTGACTTAAGGAACCTATAAAAAGTTCTCTGTTTAAAAAACTCTTACTTACAGATGCCTAAAATTTCACCTATAATTAGGCAAGGGGTAGTTAATAGATTTCAGTTCATGGACACCCCCATTCCAAGACTCGCCACTATCTAGCATGCCATTCTAATTATTTATGGCTGTGTATCAGACCATCCCAACACCTAGAGGCTTAAGACAACAATAAACATTTTCTTATGACTCTTTGTGTCTGTAGAACAGGCATTCAGGAAGGGCTTAGCTGGTTGAGGCTGGCTTGGGGTCTCTCATGTGGATCAGTCAGACAGTGGCTGGGGCAATGTAGGTCTGGCGCAACTGGGGACTGACAGAGCATCTCTCTCTCTTTTTATATGTACGTGGTCTTCTGCAAGTCTTCCTCACTGCACGGTGGCCTCAGGGCAACTGAATGACTGAAGACCTCAAGGATGTGCCTCCCAACTTCAAGAGTGAGGTTTTCAGCCAAGAAGGCAGATTCTGTGTCACCTTTTATGACTCAACCTTGGAAGGCTAGAAGAGTTGCATCTGCTACATGGTGTTGGTTACAAGTGAGGCACAAATCTGCCTAGATGCAAGAGGAGGAGAATTAAACCCCACCTCTTGGTGGGGGAGCAACAAGGTTCTAGGAAACACACGAGATGAGAGACACGGTTGTGGTCCTCTTTGAGAAATGCCATCTGCTGCCTGTGCTTTATTGGAAGGATTTTAGGGCCCAGGGTGTATAGGAATGCTGTAAAGTGGTTTTTTGTTTGTTTCTGTTTTTTTTTTTTTTTTTCTGTTTTGTTTGTTTGGGTATTGAGCTGCTCGGTTTGTGGGATCTTATTTCCCCAGTCAAGGATCGAACCCGCAACCCAGCAGTGGGATCATAGAGTTCTAACCTCTGGACTGCCGGGGAGTCCCGTGCTGTAAAGCTTTGACGTGTAGGAGTAGATGTGTGTGGCAGAAGGTGACAAGTGATGGAACCCTGGTTCACTTGTATTTGGCCTCCTAGCACTATGCACTTTCTTTCTCTAGCCCTTTTATAAATTGGAAGTATCCTAACAGTAATATTTCCATATTGTTTTCTTCTTTGACAGAACATGTTGTCTGTAAACAAAAAACAAAACAAAAACAGAGGGAAAAGAAACAATGCCTCCTCCACGTAAAACCCAGAGAGATTTAGGGAACAGAGAGGAGCAAGAGACCACACAGAGAAGGCTGTGGGAAGAAACCTGAAACCGGAGGCTGATTCCAAAAGACGTCCTGGGAGCCTGCAGTTGTAAAGGCTACATAATGCAGAGGTGGTCTGTGTACTATTGGGGTGCAGATTGGGGGGTAAACTTCCGAGAAAGGAGAATAACAAAATTTGACAGAGTTTTTCTACATAGAAATTAAAAGCTTCAGTATGGCAAAAGAAAACACCAAAGAAGTCAAAAGTCAGTCTGGGAAAGATGCTTGCAATAAACATAGCAAAGGACTGTATTTCAAAGAGTTTCTAGCAAATGTGCAAGCAACTTATAAACAATCCAATAGAAAAATGGCCTAAGGATATCCACAGGCGGTCCACAGAAAAGAAAGAGAAAGTGTCCAATGAGTATATGGACCTTTGTCATCTGGGAAATACAAACTGAAACAAAAGCAAGCTATCAAGCTTAACCATTAGATACCAAAATTAAAAATGATAATATCAAACTTAGCTAGGGGATGAGGAGCTCAGATACATTGTTGGTATGTAAATTGCCATAATTAGTACAAAAGTTATCTGGCATTTTTATTAAAGTTGAAAATGTATATATCTTTAGCATAGCTGTGTATACTTCTGACAATATATAAAGTAGAAAAATATTGCATATAAATGTATACATTCAGCTCAGTTCAGTTCAGTCACTCAGTCGTGTCCGACTGTTTGCAACCCCATGATTCGCAGCACGCCAGGCCTCTCTGTCCATCACCAACTCCTGGAGTCCACCCAAACCCATGTCCAATGAGTTGGTGATGTCATCCAACCATCTCATCCTCTGTCATCCCCTTCACCTCCTGCCCTCATCTTTCCCAACATTAGGGTCTTTTCCAATGAGTCAGTTTGTCCCATCAGGTGGCCAAAGTATTGGAGTTTCAGCTTCAAGATCAGTTCTACCAGTGAACACCCAGGACTGATCTCCTTTAGGAAGGACTGGTTGGATCTCCTTGCAGTCCAAGGGACTCTCCAGAGTCTTCTCCAACACCACAGTTCAAAAGCATCAGTTCTTCAGCACTCAGTTTTCTTCATAGTCCAACTCTCACATCCATACATGACCACTGGAAAAACCATAGCCTTGACCACATGGACCTTTGTTGGCAAAGTAATGTCTCTGCTTTTTAATATGCTGTCTAGGTTGGTCATAACTTTCCTTCCGAGGAGTAAGCGTCTTTTGATTTCATGGCTGCAATCACCATCTGCAGTGATGTTGGAGCCCAGAAAAATAAAGTCAGCCACTGTTTCCACTGTCTCCCCATCTATCTGTCATGAAGTGATGGGACCAGATGCCATGATCTTAGTTTTCTGAATGTTGAGCTTTAAGCCAACTTTTTCACTTTCCTCTTTCACTTTCATCAAGAGGCTCTTTAGTTCTTCTTTACTTTCTGCCATAAGGGTGGTATCATCTGCATATCTGAGGTTATTGATATTTCTCCCAGCAATCTTGATTCCAGCTTGTGCTTCTTCCAGACCAGTGTTTCTCATGATATACTCTGCATAGAAGTTAAACAAGCAGGGTGACAATATACAGCCTTTATGTACTCCTTTTCCTATTTAAAATGTCTGTTGTTCCATGTCCAGTTCTAACTGTTGCTTCCTCACCTGCATACAGGTTTCTCAAGAGGCAGGTCAGGTGATCTGGTATTTCCATCTCTTTCAGAATTTTCCACAGTTTATTGTGATCCACACAGTCAAAGGCTTTGGTATAGTCAATAAAGCAGAAATAGATGTTTTTCTGGAACTCCCTTGCTTTTCTGATGATCCAGCAGATGTTGGCAACTTGATCTCTGGTTCCTCTGCCTTTTCTAAAACCAGCTTGAACATCTGTAAGTACACAGTTCATGTATTGCTGAAACCTGGCTTAGAGAATTTTGAGCACAAAAAAGATGTCCTTTTCATTATAGGGGACTGGAACGCAAAAGTAGGAAGTAAAGAAATACCTGGAGTAACAGGCAAATTTGGCCTTGGAGTACAGAATGAGGCAGGGCAAAGGCAAATAGAGTTCTGCCAAGAGAATTCACTGGTCATAACAAACACCCTCTTCCAACAACACAAGAGAAGACTCTACACATGGACATAACCAGATGGCCAACACCGAAATCAGATTGATTATATTCTTTGCAGCGAAAGATGGAGAAACTCTATACAGTCAGCAAAAACAAGACTGGGAGCAGACTGTGGCTCAGATCATGAACCCCTTATTGCCAAATTCAGACTGAAATTGAAGAAAGTGGAGAAAACTACGACCATTCAGGTATGACCTAAGTCAAATCCCTTATGACTATACAGTAGAAGTGAGAAATAGATTTAAGGGACTAGATCTGATAGACAGAGTGCCTGATGATCTATGGATGGAGGTTTGTGACATTGTACAGGAGACAAGGATCAAGACCATCCCCAAGAAAAAGAAATGCAAAAAGGCAAAATGGCTGTCTGAGGAGGCCTTACAAATAGTTGTGAAAAGAAGGGAAGTGAAAAGCAAAGGAGAAAAGGAAAGATATACCCATTTGAATACAGAGTTCCAAAGAACAGCAAGGAGAGATAAGAAAGCCTTCCTCAGTGATCAATGCAAAGAAATAGAGGAAAATAATAGAATGGGGGAAGACTAGGGATCTCTTCAAGAAAATTAGAGATACCAAGGGAACATTTCATGCAAAGATGGGCTTGATAAAGGACAGAAATGGTGTGGACCTAACAGAAGCAGAAGATATTAAGAAGAGGTGGCAAGAATACACAGAAGAACTGTACAGAAAAGATCTTCATGATCCAGATAATCATGTTGGTGTGATCACTCACCTAGAGCCAGACTTCCTGGAATGTGAAGTCAAGTGGGCCTTAGGAAGCATCACTATGAATAAAGCTAGTGGAGGTGATGGAATTCCAGTTGAGCTATTTCAAATCCTGAAAGATGATGCCGTGAAAGTGCTGCACTCAATATGCTAGCAAATTTGGAAAACTCAGCAGTGGCCACAGGACTGGAAAAGGTCAGTTTTCATTCCAATCCCAATGAAAGGCAATGTCAAAGAATGTATACATTAAAGAGCATTTATTGTGGCAATTTTCTTATTCACAAAAGCTAGAAAAAAATCTCAAGATCTGTCAACAAGGCAATGATTGAATTTTTAAATGATGAAATTTAGTCTATCAGATTCCATGTAGTAAAGGAAAATAAGAAGGCATACCCTCTGTACTTCGTCTGGGATGTCATTCAGTGTATGATAAATGTGAAAAAGTCACAGAATAATATGCATATACATATTGTTATTTGTCTTATGAATAGTATAAAGAAAATGATAAATATATGTGCATATGATTATTTAAATGAAGTACAGAAGGAATCATTTGCAATTTTCAGCAGGATTAACAAAGTGTTATTAATACCTATTTGAGGTGAGATGGGAGAGAAACTTAATTTTACTTGACAAGAATCTTCATCTTTGGAAATGTTTCTGTAAGCCTGTATAGGTGTTTGATCCAAAGACTAAGGAAAAGGGATGTCCATTATATGTGCTGGCTAGCCCACATCCTGATCAAGTAATTATCTATTTAATGAACAAATGAATATATTGGATCAAGGGAGCCTGAGATTTCTTCAGTTAAATCCATTTTTTAAAAAATTAGGGATAATGCTTTTATTCTTTCCCTGAGGAAGGTCATTCCAGTAAATCAGGTTTCTATTTGGATAATTCAGGCCTATTTAGTATCATCAAAATAATTCTAGTAAAAAACAAGAAACAGTAAAATGTAAACATCTCTACTGCTGTTTTATTTAGTTGGAGGATTGAAGATTTGCAGCACAGATTTTCCAGCTCGATTCAATTTTTCTGCCCAAATTGACTAGAAAATTCTCATTTCATGCAATTACAGCACTTTATCACCTTGCATTATAAAATGTTTTCCTTTAGGAATAGACTATTTTTGAGAGCAAGTTTTCTGGAGTGATTAAAATCTTGTAGTTAGCACTGCATCCTTTTGAAAATGGAATTTGAACAAAATCCAACGACAGTTTAAAATTCATCTTCTTGCTTTCTGGACTTCATTATAAAACCCATCAAATACTAACAATGTACCCAGTAAGAGTCCATGTTTCTATTCATTAGGTTATTTTTATCACCTGAAGACAACCATGGCTTTAATTTTGATGAAAATTCTAGTTCTTCTCACCCACGATTGTCACTGTTTGAAACTAGGTGGTCATTTACAGTCCTCATTGTCGAGAGAGAAGGGGAGAGGGTCCTCCTCCTCCATGATGGCCTCTTTCTTAGCATCCGAAGCTCCTATTACTTATACACTGGACGGTGAGTTCTTCCTCACTCACACAGCAAACAGGAGCAGGATCTTCTCTGGAGATAATGTGAGACCCTGAGCCTTACCTCCTGGCTGCTCCATGAAGGTGGAACATTTACTAGACCAAGAAGTATCCAAGAACTCCTGCTTCTCCCAATTCCCACGTTCCTGTCCAGTCTGGGAGCACGGCAGGATGGCTGTGCCTTCTGAGAAGGGAGCAGTCACTTTATCTCCCACCTGCAAACAGGTTGGGAGGCTTATGCAGACGTTGGTAGGGCAGTTCACACGATAGAGGCAGGATCACCTCAGGTGCCCTCGAGAGTGTTCGGTCACAGAAAATATGGTACAATGTGAACGTTTTTGTGCAGATAAAGAATTTTTCCAGGTCATGGGAGGGAAGCTCAATTTAGAAGGCCTTCTTACCTGCCAGACTGAGGGAACACACAGCCTCCCTGAAGCAGTGACAGGCAATCCACAGGAGGCTCAGAGCTGAGGAATAGATGGTGAACTGCTCATTTTCCTCTGGGGAGAGACATTTTCAGAGAGATCGGGACCCCAAGGGAACCACTTTAATTCTGTGTAATCAGGGAGTGAGATGGACCACAGAAATTCAATTGAACAGTTGCCGTGTCTAAGAGCCAGGCTTTGAGCTATTATAGGGAGCCTGGAAATGTTGGGATGCTGGCATTAAATGTCATCTAATGAGGAAATGACCATTCCAGCAGGACTAGCCTAAAATAGAAGAGGATCAGGGCAACGTGCAGGTGCCAGACAAACGGGGGAAAAAAGACTTAGACCAGACCAGGAAAAAGATATTTCCTTTAACCATCTCTGACTAATGATTTTACTGATTCCCAATGAGGAGGAATTGAAAGTTAATAGAAAAACCACAGGATATTCGATTTGTAGTTTCAATGAATTAGCATACATATTCGTGATTAAGTTACTTTTTAAATAAGTTTTCTGTAATTCCTGTTGTTTGTGAGAATTAATGTATGTGTGTCTCCTTCCATGGGCTTCCCAAGTGGTGCAGTGCTAAAGAAACCACCTGCCAGTGCAGGAGATGCAAGAGATGCAGGTTTGATCCCTGGGTCAGGAAGACCCCCTGAAGGAGGGAATAGCAACCCAGTCCAGTATTCTTGTCTGGAAAATCCCATGGACCGAGGAGCTCGGTAGGTTACAGTTCACGGGGTCGCAGAGTCTGCATGACTGATCACAGAGCACACACAGGTGTAAGGTAAGTGGAGGCATCTGAGTCAGATGATCCTGCAGGTACTGAACCCAGTACAGAGATGCAGTAGAATCACACCCGTCGGTACTGGCCTTGATGAAGCTGACAGACTGCTGGCCTCACCCAGCCTGGGTCCTCGGAGCTGCTGTGTGCTCCTCTCAGGCATGATCACTATATAGCTCCTTCCACTCAGGGGTGTGGGCCAGAGGAGGCAGGGAAACGATGAAATCACAGGCAGTCATTAGCTACACCGTCTGAGCTGATCAACTGAGGAAAAGTCATAAAGTCCAGCTCAGGTCACATTTGTACATTTCCTAAGGCAAGCTTTCTTTTGGCTGCATTGTCTTCTTTGTGGGCTTCCCAGGTGGCGCTAGTGGTAAAGAGCCCGCCTGCCAGTGCAAGAGACGTTGAGATGCGGGTTTGATCCCTGAGCTGGGAAGATCTTTGGAGGAAGGCATGGCAACCCATTCCAGTATCTTTACCTGGAGAATCCCATGGACAGAGGGGCCAGGCAGTCTGCAGTCCATGGAGGTCACACAGAGTTAGACATACTGAGGCGACTTAGCACCCAGGCCTGCAGTTTTCATTATGGTGCAAGCGCTTAGTCACCACTTACGGGGTCTTAGTTCTCTGACTAGGGCTAGAACTTGGACTCCCTGCTTTGGAAACGTGGAGTCGTACCTAATGGACTGCCAGGGAAGTCCCCTAAGGTGAGGGTTTAAAGACTCATTGTTGTCAACTACAGATTCTGATTCAGTAAGAGGTCTGCAGCAGGGGCCCAGAAATTGCCTTCTCTCTAAGCATCTCAGATGAGCGTAATGCAGAGGGTCCATGGTCCACAGTTTGAGAAATGCTGCTTTGAGAAAACTCTAGATCTTGAGCTAAGCAGTTTGCAGATTTACTGCAGAATAAACAATTGAAATTTCACGGTGGCTATTTCCAGTCCAGGTGTGTAGACATGAGCTGAGATAGCAGGTGTTGTCAAAAAGCAGAGTTTTGGGGCCCAATTGGCCTGTCACTCTTCGGGTTGCTGAAAGCATTTTCCACATTGTATAGTGATTTCCTTCTCAGATGCCAAGTAAGGGTCTCATAAATATGGAAAGGGAAATATTTTCATGCAGATAAAAAATCATACCCCAAGTTCAGCCTCTCTAGCACTCCAAGTAAATCAATAAAAAGAAAAACTAAAATATACAGGAAAAGATACCACTATACAGTATAAGAGGCAGTGGGAATAGTTGTGAAAATGTTAGCAAAATGCACTCTGGAAAAAGCAGGCCTCCTGGGTGCAATGGTAATTTGAAGACACACAGGACTCGGTTCTCTCTATGAGTAAGTACCTGTTTCAGGCATTCAAATTAACACCATATATAAATGCTTACGCTGTTACATTTTTTCTGAGTATATATTTGCAATAGAAAAAAGCCTTTGGTGTGCTGGCTGAAATAAATCAAAGTTCTTCTCAAGAGACCTTAAAAAATGGAGAGCAGAATACTTTATGAAGATGACACTATGTGGAGCTTCCCTACCTTGGGGATCAGAAGATTTAGCCCTCTTGACCTCTACATTTATGGTGGATGTTTTTAAATTGGTGCATCCCTGAAAGACGGCAATTCCAAGCTTATTTTGAAGTTTTTCTCCTACTTCGTCTAATATCATTATTGATAAGGCCAACTCTTGATGGTTACTGTAACTCTGACCTGGCTTAGCGAAACCTCTCCCACAACCTAAACCTCAGCTGTAATGATGTGTGAGCTGACATCACTTAGTCTGAGCTTTACCTTCTTTAGTCACGTTTGATGAAGATGCGGATAAACCATGAGGCACAAGACACAGAAAAAGTGAGACAAGTGGGAAACATGTTGATAAGATACAACAAATCCTGATTCCTGACTTCGTGGATCTTAATGGGGTATCTATGGTATCTCACTGACTCCCAACTTCACATCTACATTGAGGGAGCTTACTACTTCATATGCACCTTCTAGTAAGTAGAGCCTTACTAGATATTGTTGGAAAGTTACTATGTTTTGTTGGTGTTAGTCACTCAGTTGTGTCTGACTCTTTGCAATCCCACTGACGGTAGCCCCCCATGCTCCTCTGTCCATGGAATTCTCCAGGCAAGAATACAGGAGTGAGTAGCCATTCCTTTCTCCACAGGATCTTCTTGATCCAAGGATCAAACCCAGGTCTCCTGCATTGCAGGAGATTCTTTACTGTCTGAGCCAGCAGGGAACCCCCTGAAAGTTACTAACAGACTGGTTCCAAATTGGGAAAGGAGTACATCAAGGCTGTATATTGTCACCCTACTTATTTAACTTATATGCAGAGTACATCATGTGGAATGCCAGGCTGGATGAAGCACAAGCTGGAATCAAGATTGCCAGGAGAAATATCAGTAACCTCAGATGTGCAGATGACACCACTCTTATGGCAGAAAGCAAAGAAGAACTAAAAAGCCTCTTAATGAAAGTGAAAGAGGAGAGTGGAAAAGTTGGCTTAACTCAACATTCAGAAAACAAAGATCATGGCATCTGGTCCCATCACTTCACAGCAAGTAGATGGGGAAACAATGGAAACAGTGACAGACTTTATTTTGGGGGCTCCAAAATGACTGCAACCATGAAATTAAAAGACACTTGCTCCTTGGAAGAAAAGTTATGAACAACCTAGACAGCATATTAAAAAGCAGAGACATTATTTTGCCAACAAAAGTCCATCTAGTCAAAGCTGTGGTTTTTCCAGTAGTCATGTATGGATGTGACAGTTGGATTATAAAGAAAATTGAGAACCAAAGAACTGATGCTTTCGAACTGTGATGTTGGAAAAGACTTTTGAGAGTCCCTTGGACTGAAAGGAGATCCAACCAGCCTATCCTAAAGGAAATCGGTCCTGAATATTCACTGGAAAGACTGATGCTGAAGCTGAAGCTCCAATATTTTGGCCACCTGATGCGAAGAACTGATTCATTAGAAAAGACTCTGATGCTGGGAAAGACTGAAGGCAGGAGGAGAAGGGGACAATAGAGAATGAGATGGTTGGATGGCATCACAGACTCGATGGACATGAGTTTGACCAAACTTCGGGAGTTGGTGATGGACAGGGAAGTCTGGTGTGCTGCAGTCCATAGGGTCGCAAAGAGTCAGACACGACTGAGTGAGTGAACTGAACTGAACATGCAATATACTAAAAATCCTTTAAAATTATTGGTTATTTATCTGAAATTAAAATTTGCCTTGTGTCTGTGTCCTTTACTTTTTCTGACACCCCTAGAAATAACGTGTGGCCGTTTGCTGAGTACTTTTCATGTGCCAGGGACCACTAGGTACTTCAGTTACATTGGCCATCATTCCAAAAATGGCTGAAAGCAGTTATTACTAACCCCATTTTGCATACAGGATGTGGAAGTTTTCCAAAATAAACAAGTTAGTAAATAGCATAGTCAAGATTCAAATCCACTATACCATGCTGCTTCCTTAGTTTATTGGAAGTATTTGAAATTGGAGAGTACTCAAGTGTTTTATTATCACAAAACTTCTGTGACTGACTCTTCTCTTGGGTACAGCAAAAGGAATTATAGAGAATAGTGGGGATATGGAGATTAAGAGGTGCCACCGAGGGCAGGGAAAAGTCTGTATTTGCCTCTCAACTTTTAGGATGATGGTCTCTTGCCCGGAAACAGGCTGTGTTTCTAGGGAATCGAAGGCAAGGGTGTAGGGGCTCTGCAATAAGATCACAGTGTGTGATGCCACACAGGAGGTTATCCACTGCCAAGCCCGTGCCAGAGCAGGGGTTTGTTGACTAACTGGGCCTTAGAAGAAATTAGTTATGTGAGCAACCACATTCACATTTTTACCTTCTTCGGCAACTTTCAAATAACCAGAATATCCTAAATAATGGGTGCTTGTGTGCTAAGTCACTTCGGTTGTGTCTGACTCTGTGTCATCCTATAGACTGTAGCCTCCAGGCTCCTCGGTCCGTGGGATTCTCCAGGCAAGAATACTGGAGTGGGTTGTCATTTCCTTTTCCAGGGGATCTTTCCAACTCAGGGATCAAATCCATGCCTCTTGCATTGCAAGTAGATTCTTAGTCCTAAGCCACCCGGGAAGCCCCAGTGAAGCTGTTAAGAGTATTAAAGTTAATGTAAAGTACTAAATATAATTTGAACGTGTGTATACTAGCTAGCAATGACTCAGATTTTTATTTTAATGCAGTCTGTGTACAAACAACATGCTTGAGTTCCAAATGGGGTATAATTATTTTTTCCCTGTTTCGTCTTTTTAAACCCTAATTTTTCACTTAACAAATCTCTTTGTCTGAGTCAAGAACAACAAACTTGCCTCTGTGTATTCCAGCAAGCACAGCACAAATATCTAACAAATATATATCATGGCGTGGATCGTTTCGCACTGCATGCATAAGAAATTTATGGATTTAAATTTAATTTGAAAACACAATGACTTCAAGGTACTATTCCCAACACAGTTGGGTAGATGAAGATTAAAAAGTCCCACTCTATAAATTTGATCTGTCTGCAGGGTATATTATGCTGTTTTAAGTCAAAGAGAGCACCAGAAAGAGACTAACAAAATTTCCAGTAAGATGGGTAATTTTTTTTTAATATCCCACTTCCAAAAGGAATTTAGGAATAGGTTTTTTTTTTTTTTTTTTTTTTGCTTTCACATAGTACCTAGAACAATCATTTGACTAATGACTTGGAAAAATTAGCAGTGATTTCAGTACATCACAAAGGTCTTATCTTCTATCACAACCTGCTTTAGCATCCTTGAGTTGTGTTATAACACATTCTGTCTGATTTACTTGTTAGATGGAGGGTAAGATTATTTCTACTTTCTTAGTCCACATGATGATGAGCTCTGATCATTTGAAACAGTTCACTATGGCAGAATGCCTTCTGTTGCCAGTGCTAAGAATCCTATTTAATGGCAAATTATCAAATCTCTGAGTAGCTCCCAGTTGAAATAGTGTGTTTGTATTCTCCATAACAAATCCTTCCTTTGAAGTAACTGCTATTTCAGAGGAGACTGTAGGCATTTAAAAAATCTGGGTCACTCCTCACACACTCCAGAAAGAAATCTGTGATAGACAAGGCCCAGGGACCTATCTATGGCTACCGGGAACGGTGGGAAGTTGTGAATAAAGGAGGTGGGGGGTCCAGAATGGCTTTCAGACCCTTGACTCTCAGCACCAAGACTGCCAAATACTGAAAGCCGTGGGTGGGAAAAAAGTGAAAAAGAGGTCTTTGTGCAAATGTATAATTAGAATGCTAATCTTATTCACACTAATAATGAGGATGTTCATATCAAGGAAAAGATGACAAAGGAGTTGGTTTACATGGGAGGATATTAAAGCTCAGCAAATAATATTTTTTCCTGTAACATTGACCATTATTGAAGGAATAGTCACCTTAATGTCTTTTTGGTTAAAAATTTTAAAAATGTGGGAGGGGGGACCGGGATGGGGAATACATGTAAATCCATGGCTAATTCATTTCAATGTATGACAAAAACCACTGCAATGTTGTAAAGTAATTAGCCTCCAACTAATAAAAATAAATGGAAAAAAAAAAGTCCAACCATGAAAAAAAAAGAAAAAAAAATAAAAATGTGTCACACTGATATTTATTAGGGCAAAAGATCATTCACAGTATTTACCTCTGATAGGTCAAGGATTCAAGCGGCAGAAAGCAAAAGGATCACTTTCTAGGTTATCAAGATCAGACAAGTACATGCACAAACTTGGAGACCCTCTTGGTGCTTTTTATTTTCTTTATGTTTCTTTTAATATTTTCTAGATATCTTATAAGAAGCACATTGTAACATGAGGCAGGATAAGTAAGAGTGCAGACACTGGCATTAGAGTCATAGCTAGACTCTGCCAATTACTGCTGTGGGAACTTGGGGAAATTATTTCAGTTCTCTGTGTCTCATCTCTTCATCTGTACATGGGGTTTAACATTAGAATATAATCATAGCGCTGATCATACTCAGAAAAACTGAATATTTCGACATTTGAATATAAATTGGGTGGTTGGGAACATTAAATCAGTTAATAAAGCAAATTAACAGCATCTAGTATGCTAAAACCTTCAATAGCTATTGGCTGTTAATAGTTTCTACTTAGTGACTTAAAAACAAGACCAAAAGTTTTTAGTATTACTTGATGATGATGATGATTAGCGAATACTACCCAATTCATTTCTACCATTTAACAGCTTCTGGATTATTTCTCCAGATTGACATTTACCAACCTGGATAGCCCCTCCAGTACTTACTGGGCATCTGCCGCCTGCCTCCTAAGCACATTGGCTGGTACAATGGGGCTCACCGAGGATGCTCTGAACTTGGATGATACTGATTTACAGGTGTAATTGTTTGGCAGGGCTGCCAGAGCAAGGACCACAGATGGATGGCTTGAAAAACAGAAATGTATTTCCTCACAGTCTGAGAGGCTAGAAGTTCAAGGTCGCAGTGTCCGCAGGGTCGGTCTCTTCTGAGGACCTTTTTCTTTGGCTTCTGGGTAGAGTCTTCTGATGGCTTCACATGATTAACCCTCTCCCTGGGTCTGTCTGCGACATCTCTCTTCCTTCAAACCTACTGGACTAGGACACACACATCCCTCCTCATTCGACCTTAATCACTGCATTGAAGGCTCTAGCTTTGACTAAGTCACATTCTGAGGTTCTGAGGGGTGGGACTTCAGCGTGGGAATGGGAGAGGGCAGGGGGCACAGTTCAGCTCATAACAAAGAGTTTTGTTTTCTAGGTGGAAGATGGAAGACAAGGATGAAGGCACGGTAGTCGGCTGTCAGCAGATTCAGCTCAGTATTGCCTCGAGGTTTGGCATCAATCCTGTTCTCCCTCAGGGGATTTTATGAAGTTCTGGTTCAATAGCTCAAGTGACTGCTTGCATCATGTCACTCTTTCTCTGACTGTTTGATACAGTTCTGACAATAACAGCATCTATCTTATATATAGCAACTTACTACATGCCAAGCACTATGCTAAGTGTTTTATTTGTATTTCAGTTTCCTTCTTGATGACTCTAGGGTCCACTTAATTCACTCTTAAGGCAGTGTTACCTAAGAGAAACATGGTCAGCCATCACAATATTATTGTAAAATTACTATACTCACGACTAGAATTTCCTCAATACCATAAGAGATTATATACAACATGTACGATTATGTGTATAAGATTTTCCATCTATTTATGTTTTTATTTTTATTTTATTTTTTTGGCCACACTACATGGCATGTGGGATCTTAGTTCTCCAACCAGGAATGACACTCCGTGCTCCCTGCATTGGAAGCATGGAGTCTTAATCACTGGACCACCTGGGAAGTCCCCTATCTATCTTTTTAAAGGCAATATTATTAAAAGGCCCTTTCCCTCCTATCCACTTTTCTAGTATCGCCATATCTCTAGTCTCTCTCTTCTCCAAAATTCTTGAAAATTTCTTCTTTTGCCTTTGTCCTAGCATAGGCACATCTTAGTTATATTCCTCCTGACGTTCTATCCCAATTCTGTATCACAAAAGCTCGAGCGACAGCTTGGACAATAACAAGCATTCCTTGGAGGATATAGGAGCAAAATAAACTGAGAGGCCAACAGCAGAATCTCCTTTAGCAAATGAAGAAGGGGACTGGCCGGGCATTCTCAGGATGATAAATTGCTCCTCATGTGAGCATTGCCTTTCTCAATCCGGACACCAGCTCTGGGCTAGGTTCTATTCTTATCTCCATTTTCAGATAAGTAAAATGAGGCTTAGAGAAATTAAAGAGCAAGGAAGTATCAGACTCTGAACTTGAATGTAGGCTGTCTTATTCCAAAGCCTACACCCTTCATCACTGCCCACATGGAACTTTAATGCAGCTGGTATTTTTGCCATTATTCTTGGCCACCCATTATTTGAATGTCCTTGTATCTGAGAATACTCCGCATTATTTTGCTGAGTTCATGTGCTGTGATAGAAGGTGACAGTGCCTATGTCCACTT